>NW_004086316.1:15116-23760 GCF_000220395.1 Ichthyophthirius multifiliis | reverse complement strand
GAATAATTTAATTATATAAAGTTGTTTTGATATATTTTCTTCTTTTTTTCAGCATGTCATCACAATAGAAATAAACTATATCCAAGTTTTAACATATTTAATTAATTTATCTTTTGATGCTTATGTTAAAACATAATATTTTTATTTATTGACCCTTCTTTTATCAGTTGTTAAGAATATTAAGAATTATTCTATTTTGGGATAAGCTTTTAAAAAAATTGTATTAATTATAATTTACCTGTTTGCTTTAATAAGAATACTTACAGTTATTAAAATATTTTGCAAATATCCTTATATCTAACGAAAAATTAATTATTGTTTCTGATGAAATATAAATAACTAATGTCAATTTAAAAATAATTAAATTAATTTCTTTTTATTAAATAGTAATTAATATAGTATTTTAATAGCCTTCATTACATTTCTTATTTCAAAATAACCAATGTATTCGTTTAATATTCTTCCGTAAATAAGATACTTCGATTTTTTTAAAAGTTAAATAATTTTAAATTTTATAAATTTGATAATATCAATATACATTTTATAAATAAAAAAAGTTTTCTTGTTTTAATTTGTACTCTAAATTATTACTTGAATATTATGACATATATATAAACAATTGTGATTATAATGTTTATAATTTAGTTAAAGATTAATAAAAATAAATTGAATTCAAAATATTTTAGTATAAATTATAAATAAGCAAAAATATAGATATAATATATATAAATATATATAAATATATATAATATATATATATATATATAAACATATATATATACTCATTTCTTTTAATATTTATTTAAAATAATTTAATTAATATCATTAATGTTTTTATCCTAATTACAATTTTTATTTTTATTTTTTATTATTATATATCATTATTTATATAAATATAAATATAAAAATAAGAAAAATAAAACAAGTTTAAAAATAAAAATTATTTTATTTATTTGATATTTCTTTTATTTTTTTATTTAATAGGTTAAACAAAAATATATATAAATGTAAAAGAATAATTTATTAATATTTCTTGTATTAAAAATTTTTATTTTTTAAAAAATATATATATATATATATATTAATTATAATTATTTTATATAAAATAAATTATTTATTAATATTATATTTATTTATAAATATTATTTTTTTATAAAAGTATTAAAGAAAAATAATAATAAACATATCATATATATGGATTTTATTTAGATTAAATAATTATGATAATATTTTTATTTTAAAATATAAAACACAAACTAATATAATTAAAATTAAGTAAATAAAAAAAAAAAATATATAAGAATAAATTATATTTATATAAAAATTATATTAAGAATAATTATATGTAAATATATATATGTATATAAATATAAAATTATATATATATTTATATAAATATTTATATTTAAATATTTAATATATTTATTAATATATTTAATATATTTAATATATTTAATATATTTAACATATTTAATATAATTAATATATTTAATATATTTAATATATTTTACTTCTTATTATTAACAAATACTTATTATATGCATATATAAGTTTTTTCTATTTTAATAAATATCTTTTTAATCTTTAAATATATAATTCTTATGGAATTATGTGTAATTTTAATATATATAGGAAAAAATATTTTATTCTTAATAGTTATTATAAATATATTAATGATTATTAATACAATATTTAAATCATTTTATAGATCTGAATAAAAAGAATTATAATAAAAATATAAATATGATATTATTTTAATTAAATAATGATTTTATATATTTTACATTATATATTAAAAAAAGTATTTACTTATTTTTTAAAAAATATTAATAATAATTTTGAATTTTTTTTTTAATAAATAAAATGTTTTTAATAAAATGAAAGTTATTAATATATTTTTTAATTAAAATTTTTTATTTATTTATAAAATAAATATAAAAGTTAAATATTTTATATAATATTTATTAATTAAATTATATTATAAAAGAAATTTTAATTAAATAAATATATAATATATTAACTATTTTTATATTATTTTTAATACATATTTAATTAATTTTTTTATTTTTTATTATATGTTATTTTAAAAAATATATTAAATTTTATATTATAAAAAAATCATATTTTTTTATATTTTTTTTTTTTATATAATATTATTAATATTATATATTATTTAATAATAATTATATATTATATTCTTTATAAAATAAATTTATATTTTTTTTTTATATTTTTTTTATATTATTTAGATAATATTTCTTTTATTATAAATAATTAATATAATATACATTTAATTTTATTTTTATTATTATTTTTTAATTTTATAATTTAATTAAAAAACATAATTTATATTTTCTTATTATATTTTTTATATTTAGTATTTTTAAAAAATAAAATTATAAATATATATAATCTATGTCATAGCCTTACATATATTTATATATATATATATATATATATATATATATTTAAATTATATTCATTATTTTGGTATTATAAAATTTTTTGAAAGTTTTAATAAATCACATTCTTTTCTTGTAGTTTCTTAAATAATATTAAAGTAAGTATTTTCAAAAATAAGATCAACTAAATCTAAAAACGGTTAATTTAAAAATAACAATCTCTGGTTTTTAAAATCTATAGTTTATCTTTTACTCATATTTAGATTTTCAATATGAATATTTTAATTTTCATCTACCATCTAATTAATATCTTATAAATTTTTAATTTCATTTTTTTATTAATCGTTTTCTATTCCTTTACTAAGGTCTTTAATACTAAAAGTGTCCTAATCATCAAAAGATTTATAAAGCTATATTGGTTATTTATCTAATCTTTATAAGATTTTAAATAGCGAATTATCAATTAATATGTCATCTATAGCACTTGTAATAAAATTAACGAATTAATGATCATTTTAATTTTATATTTTTAATTAAATTTGATTTGATATATTTTAATTTATATCAAGTTTTGATTCTTTTTTTATTCTGAAAAATAAAGTTTCTTTTTCTATATTTCCTATATTTTAAGAAACTAAAGAAGATTTAACTTTTATTATATATATATAAATATATATATTTATAATTAATTTAAATTACATTAATTATTATTCAAATTATAATTTCCCCAATATATAGTACATTCAATTTCTCCTTCATAAATAGAAGGTTATATAGACGCCTCTAAAGTTAATTTAAGTTCTATAAATTCTTCTGGTTATAATTATCCTTAAGGAGGGTCTATAATAAACATATCATCACTAATATATAAATTATAAATATATAATAAATTATATATATATATATTATATATTATTTATATATATTTATATTTATATATATATTTATATATTTAATAATAAATATTACCAAACTAAACCTGGAGTTTTAGTACTAGAGCAGAAACCTTGAGTAAAATCATAAGTAAGTTTAGTATCTTTAGATAAATTATATAAAATTATGATCCTATGGGTAGGTTTATTTGGTAAAATTAATCCAAAATCTATTTCCTCTATCGAAAAGCAACATTTACTACCTATAGGAGAAACACTCGATCTTTATTATGGGATTTCATTATCTTTGCTTTTTATTTTCTTCGGAGGAGGATTTGCATATCCTTATCCACTAATAGTTAACCTTATTTCTTTCAAAGGTTTCATATAGTCCTAGGCTTTAATAACTAGTATATGGTAGTATTTTTTAGCTACACTAGGTTTAAATTGACAATATAAGTAAGATCTTTCATTTGGATTAAGGGAGCCTTCTGGATTCGACACTGAGAAAGTATTAAATGCCGATTCTATATTTTCTCCATTTTAATTAATCTCTTAAATATCCACTTAGTAACTTATTTTTGTCGAACCCACATTCTATATCTCTATAGGATATTTAATAGGCTAAATCATTCCTATAGGGCAATCTGGCAAATCTATTTTTTTTTTCTTTACTGTTAACATCCCTTAATTAGGTGACAATGTAGTTCCTTTTAAATTAATAACTAAAGGTTTTCCATTAAAAATCTAAAGAACAACCCTCAATACATGGCTCTAATTCTACTAACTAGACTTCTCCTATTATTATTTAAAACACTGCGAAAAATCGTCTTCGACATTACCTGGACTATAAATTAATTAAATATCTTATAATTACATAGGTTTTAAGGTTCCAAACTTAGGTATTATTTAAAATATCTTTTTTTCCACAATAGCTCTCTCATAAGCATCTTCTTCTTATAGTTTTCCTGGATCAGCCCAAGGTTCAACATCAATCTTTTTAAATAATAATAATAATAATAATATTAATAAAAATAATAATAATAATAATAATAATAATAATAATAATAATAATAATAATAATAATAATAAACTTACTTAGGAATCAGAAGGTAATTTAAAATGATAGTCTAATTCTGTTCCTCCTGTATTTTAAATTGTTACTACAATAATTCTCGGTTTTACGCTTTTTTTATTAGATAAATAACCGAAGTTCCAAGTGTAGTTTTTGAGACTTTTTTGCAATTTTTATGCTTATTCTATATTTAATTGCTCTATATTTAGAAATTAAATTTCGTTTTCATTTAGGTCTTTTCCTAGTTCTTAATTTATTTTATTAATTTAGAAATTTTACCATAATTAAGTCACTGAAACTACATCATTTCGAACATCAATTATTTTTAAAAGGGGGTAATTTCCAACAGCCTTTAAAAATATACAATCTTTCAGTATTAATTTTTCCCTATTTTATTCATTATTACATGCATAAACTTGTAATTTTAAATTAAATTTATTGACCTATATAGGAAAAAAATACACATTTAAATCTATTTTAGAATGAGCTGCTAATATACTTTCTTAAATATCTAATTTGAAGTTTTTTTCGATTAAAAATTCATTTTTTTCTTCTTTTTCTTCCTAGTTTTCATCATAAACTAACTTAAAAAACACAAAAAATGTACAATCAGACATGTTTTATATTTAGACACTCTTTTTTTCAGAAAAGTTAACTTTTACAATCTTAAAATCCAACACTCTTGGCTAAACTAGAATATTCCCATCATTTCCTTCTCCTTAAACTTCCATTTATATATCCATTTTTTCCTCCTCTTAGTTTTTAGTAAATAATCCTGATCCTGGATTAAACACCCCAACCATAGAATTTTACTAATTTTCGATTACATATGCACTTATAGTCGGTTTGATTTTATATTTTTTTTTTTTTTAAGGTATAAAGCTACAACAGATTGCTAATTTTTCGTTACTTTTCAAAACTCCTTCCTATGGTTCAAAAAATAATTCCTGGCTATATTTTGGAGGCACCTCAATAAAAAAATTCAAATTTAATAATGAATTATTCCAAATATTGAATTTTTATTTCGATTTTACTCCCAAAAAACAAGGCGAAAAAAACAGTTTTCCCTCATTTTCAACCTTTAAATTAATTTTGCTACAAAAAGCCTAAAGAAAAACTTTTTTTAAATTATCACTTTAATGATTAAATTAAATTTATAAAAAAGTCTCATATTTTTAAGACTCTTTAGGCTAAAACTAAGTACTAACAATACAAAAAGACTTCCCATAAATCAACCCAATTTAAGGAAAAACCTAAAAAACGTCATCTTAATCTTTAAGAATTCTAAAGAATACTGGAGTATCACTTTTATTATGTATTTCAAATGTTTAAAAAGTGGTTTCACCTAATCTACAGTTATTAAAGTATACTTTTTCAGGTTATAAATGTATTATAGGTATATATATTTAATTAGGATTAGCGAAAGAATGACCTATACAGTATAAATAACCACAAAAAGGAGGAATAGTTTCATCAGATATATAATTATTTTAAGTTTTAATTTATTAGGATGTTTATGATGAATATCTTAAATATATAAATATATATATATATATATATATATATATATATATATATATATATATATATATTTTTTATAAATTTAAATTTTTATTTACCTTAAATTTTATTTTTTATTTTATTATTATTATTATACTTATTGTTATTCTAAAGATTGAAATTTTAAAGATTAAGTTAATAGAGACTTTTAAAATTAATCGGCCATATTTTTAGTTAATTTTTCACTGTATTTATATGCAAAAAACTACAATGATTGATAAAAATAAAAATTATTTTTTATTGGTCTAAAGGATATTTCGAATGTAAAACTTTAATTTTCTTTAATTGTTGCACTTTCGGGTCTTACAGAAAATATAGACATATGATTATCTATCTATGAATTTTATTTTTATGTAGTCCAGAATATAGTTATATTACAATTCATGTTATTTTTTATACTTATTTATCTTCCTTAACTAAGTGACATAAAATCTTGATAGTCAAAATCTAAAAAGTCTTACTATTTTTATAATTTATATATATAAATATATATATAATATATATATATATATATATATATATATATATATATATTATTTTTACACTTATTTAAAGTAATCTATTACTACTTGTAAAAGGTAAAATAAATTCTTTTAAAATTTGAATTTAAGTGAGTTCCAATATAATATTATTTTTCGAATAAATTTAATCAATAATTTAATCTTCTTATCCTTAAATATTTTTATTTTCTTCTCTTAAAACATTATTATTATTACCATTATATTTTTTACTATCTTCTTTATTATTTTTTACCGAAAAACTATTTTAGCTGTATATATCTTTATTTTTTATTTTTCTATTTCCTTCCTTAAAATTATCAATTTTATTATTAAATTAACTATTTTATTATAAAAATTACTATTATTTCTATTTAAATTCTCCACTAATTTTTAACAAAATAGAATTTTCCATATATTTAAAATCTATAAAACTAACTCTTCCTTCTATAATTCTTTATCTAAAATTATCAATTTAATTCTATACAATAGGTAATGGTTTAAACAATAAATCATAACAAGTTCCCAAAACATCCAAAAATAAAATTTTTTTATGTCCTAATACACAAAAAATCCTTTCATAATAACAAATAGTATTAATCGGCTGAAAGAGTATTAAAATCCTAACATGAGACTTTCCTTTAATTACTCCAATTTAATTATTTGCCTAAAAAACATTTCCTAGTTCATTAAAAATTTAATATCTACACTCCATATCTGAATTATTATATAATTTAACTAATTTACTTTATTAATTCCCAATTTTAATTTCTCCAAAATTCACACTTTTTACATCAAAAAAAACATCGAAACCCTCCCCTTCCCCAATAACGGAAAATTCGACAGGATTTCCTCCCGGAAATAAAATTTCCCAATGTTAAATATACACTAAATCCTATAATTATGGTTTAAAATTAATATTTAATAAAAAAATTGAATTTCCGGGTATTTATCCCTCTTTGGCGTCTAAAAAAAATGCTTAATGTATATTTTCGTCTGTATTTTTTTTTTAAATGGTGAATTCTGTTTAAACTTGAGAAATATTTTTTATGGAAATTTATTTTATCAAGCTTTTTCCTATCAAAAGTTTACCGAAATTCACTTTTTTACTCGATAATTATAAATATACATATTTTCCTACACCACTAATTTTTATTATTCGAGCATCTTCTTTTTCTATATTTAAGATTACTGTACTTACTAATGCTGATGCTTCAAAAGGAGTAAATTATATTTATATTTATTAAACTTGTTTTGGCATTAGTTTACCAATCTAAGGATTTATATGGAATATTTTAGACTCAAAATTAAAGTCTATGGGATATTCGTTGGGATTTTAAAGATAAAATTTCCTAGTTTAGGATTGATAAACTGCTTAAAAGCCGAAATCAATTGAATCTTAAATGTCTGTTTGGATAGGTTTATGGATTAGTTCTTTATAGTTTTTATTTGAAATAGATTTTAATAGATTTTAATATTCATTTTATTCCATTTTTTTAACTTCTTGTATATTATATTTTATTTATTTTAGATATAAATTATAACTGTTTTAATTTTTATTAAAGAAATTAATTTTAATTAAAAAAAAAATTATATATTTATTTATTGTATTATTTCATAAAAAAAAAAAAAAATTATAAAGATTTTGAATAAGATAAAAAAAAATATATAAATTTTAAATAATAAATAATATTTTAAATTAATAATTCTTAATAAAGAGTAAAAGTTTGTAAAAAAAATAAAAAAATTAAAGTATACTTATATATAAATATAATAATATTTATATTTATATTTATATATATATATATATATATATATTTATATATATATATATATATACATATCAATAATATATATTTAAATATTGCAAAATTAATTATTTTATAATACTTTTTTTTCTAATATAATTAATTTTGATAATAATTTTTGTTAATCTATAATATATATAAAACATTTTATATGTAACCAATAACTTTATATTATATAAAATCTGTTTATTACCCTTAATCTTTTCTTTAGCTATTTTATAAGTTTTTAATAGTAAATATTTTTCAATCTTATTTCTTGGAATTATTTACTTTTTTTATACATAAATTTATTATTTTTATGATATTTTTTATTCACACTTAAACCAAAAATATTTTTTTTTTTGTATTTTAATAAATTAAAAGTTTAAACCATTTATATTTTTTTTTAAAATATATATATAAATTATTTTAATTTATGTAAAATTATTTT
>NW_004086316.1:0-15095 GCF_000220395.1 Ichthyophthirius multifiliis | reverse complement strand
TTTTTTAAATGGTGAATCTGTTTAAACTGAGAAATATTTTTATGGAAATTTATTTTATCAAGCTTTTTCCTATCAAAAGTTTACCGAAATTCACTTTTTTACTCGATAATTATAAATATACATATTTTCCTACACCACTAATTTTTATTATTCGAGCATCTTCTTTTTCTATATTTAAGATTACTGTACTTACTAATGCTGATGCTTCAAAAGGAGTAAATTATATTTATATTTATTAAACTTGTTTTGGCATTAGTTTACCAATCTAAGGATTTATATGGAATATTTTAGACTCAAAATTAAAGTCTATGGGATATTCGTTGGGATTTTAAAGATAAAATTTCCTAGTTTAGGATTGATAAACTGCTTAAAAGCCGAAATCAATTGAATCTTAAATGTCTGTTTGGATAGGTTTATGGATTAGTTCTTTATAGTTTTTATTTGAAATAGATTTTAATAGATTTTAATATTCATTTTATTCCATTTTTTTAACTTCTTGTATATTATATTTTATTTATTTTAGATATAAATTATAACTGTTTTAATTTTTATTAAAGAAATTAATTTTAATTAAAAAAAAAATTACATATTTATTTATTGTATTATTTCATAAAAAAAAAAAAAAAAATTATAAAGATTTAGTCAAAATTTTTATAAAAAACTTTTAATAAATAAATATTAGGTATAAATTAATAAAGTACTTAATATTATTATAAAAGTGGTTTTAATACAAAAAATATGAAAACTATTATTTTTAATATTGTACTATAATTTTGATATAATAAAACTATAATACCTATTATATTATATTTTTACATTGCTTAATAAGGCTTTCTCTTTAAATATTTATAAATTTAAGTTTTTATTATGGAACCAAAGCTGTTATAAATATAAAGTGATTAATGAATATAAGCCCCTACAAAAAAAAACAGACTAAAATTATAAATAATATTATTTCAAATATGGAATAGATTACTTTTAAATAAAACTCATTCTTTAAATTACAAGTACAAAATTTATTTAATATATTAAAGCATTTTATTTACTTATAAATATTAAAATTTATAGCTAATACTATTTATAGTAATTAAAAAATAAAAAATTGTTTTAAAAATAAATGTAATCATTTAATTCTTTTAAAAATAAACACTATTATGCTTGTAATATTAATAATTTAAATAAATTATATAATAATAAATATAAGAAGAATAGACATGAAAATAAAATAATATAAAATATTATTCTAAAAATTATTTAAACACTTTAACATAAGTCTAAGAGATATATATTAATAAATCTAAATTATATAAGAAAATAATAATAAAAAATAAATATAAAAAGTTATATATGGCAAAAGATGAATAATAAATTATCATTTTATATATAATAAAATAAAAAAATAATTCTATTGAATATAATAAAAATTAATAAATATTAATTTAATTAAAAAAAAAAAAATATAAATATTTAAATATTTGAATAAGATAAAAAAAAATATATAAATTTTAAATAATAAATAATATTTTAAATTAATAATTCTTGATAAAGAGTAAAAGTTTGTAAAAAAAATAAAAAAATTAAAGTATACTTATATATAATATATAATATATATATATATATATTTATATATATATATATATATACATATCAATAATATATATTTAAATATTGCAAAATTAATTATTTTATAATACTTTTTTTTCTAATATAATTAATTTTGATAATAATTTTTGTTAATCTATAATATATATAAAACATTTTATATGTAACCAATAACTTTATATTATATAAAATCTGTTTATTACCCTTAATCTTTTCTTTAGCTATTTTATAAGTTTTTAATAGTAAATATTTTTCAATCTTATTTCTTGGAATCATTTACTTTTTTTATACATAAATTTATTATTTTTATGATATTTTTTATTCACACTTAAACCAAAAATATTTTTTTTTTTGTATTTTAATAAATTAAAAGTTTAAACCATTTATATTTTTTTTTAAAATATATATATAAATTATTTTAATTTATGTAAAATTATTTTTAAAATACTAGTATAAAGAATAAAATATGAATTATTTTAAAATTTATTATTTTATTTTCTAATTTTTTCGAAATACATATATACCGTTTTAATTTTTATTTTTTTTAAACTTATTAAATCAATAAATTTTATTTTTATTTTTATTTTTTTAATCATATTTTAGAAATAATACTTAAAATAAAAATAATTTTTATATATTTAAATAACTTTAATTGAATATAAAATATATTTATTTTTTCTGATTATTTTATTTAAAGAGAAAAAAAAACATGACTTTTATAAAATCCTCAAAAAAAAAATAAAAAAAAATCAATATAAAAAAATAAAAAAAATCAATATAAATCTAAAATCGGTAACTAACTCCAATCTTATTTTTCTCTAGCCTCCCAATATCCTCCTTTATATTTATACTCCAACTCTCCTGTAAGTTAATCTAATTTCTATTCAAAAAACACAATATCATGTTATTTTCCTGATAACTCATTTTCCTTTCTCCTTGCCCTTTACTTTTGCTCTAACCTAAATTTTTCATCTGCAGCAATATCAAGTAATCCATATTCCAAAGCCCTTTAATCTGGTCTTAATCTACTATCTGTTGGACATATCCATTTAATATTTTCTTTATTTAAATTATTCAACTACATTGCATATAAAGTATATTAATAATACTTTTCTGACCCTACTGGTAATTAATATCTTTTCCAGACTACCAAACTTTCCCCAGTATTGACATTTTTACAAATTAAATCACTATTCCATTTCCCATTTAATTTATAGGCACATATATTATCCTTATTATTGACCCAACCTTCAATTTAATACTATCCTTTATCACTCCACGCCCCTTTTTCTTGAAAATTAAGTTCCCCAAAATCCCCTGTAGTATGATTTTTGAATTCCATAACCCCATAATGATCTATATACATTTATCCAATGAATATATTTTTCACTGCCGTCGTGCATTTTTTGAACGTAATATCCCATTTATTTCTCTTCAAAAAAATATGAAAATGTCCCAAAGGTTTCACTTCAAACGATTTTCCCCAAAACTGATTCTTTATATTAGAATCTCCCTAAAATATAAAGTTCTTACTTTCTCCAATTCCAGCACTTATAGGAGGATGATGACTTACTTATTCACTAATAAATTTATACCCTTTCAAATCATCTACATATTCAAAAGTTTCACCTAATAAAGGATTAAAAGGCTTCTTTGTCCTATTTATAGTACCAGCATATACACTAGCAGCAAATCCCATTGCAAAGCATAGAGCTAAGCATGAATCGTCTTATGCATTTGCCTTATCTAATGCTTCCGAATATTCCATTTATTCAGCAAGTCTTTATAACATACTTATTGGTTCATTTAAATAAACTAAAAAAAAAATATTTATTATTTTTTTTAATAAAAAAAAAAAAGACCTGGCACAGCAAATTTAGATAAATCTTTTCCTATAGAATCTTTAAGAATTGACCATATATTAATTTTTTCATTCGGGTCTTTTTCTTTAGGTAATTTCGTTCTTATAGCTTCATTGCTTATTTCAGTTGCTAAATAAGCAGGATTACTGGTCAAAAGTCTATATTTGACTTAACATCTATCCTTAAAAAATGCTACTAATGAAGTTTAAGACACTATTTAATTTTATTAAGGAATAATTTAATTTTAGTTATTAATTTTTTAAAAATCTTCCAAAATACACTAAGATTATTAAACTTTATAAAAATAAGTATCATCACCTGTAAAACTCTCAAAAACAGTTTTATTTATTTCATCGTTTTCATCAAAACTAGCATCTTTGTCGTTATTATTTACTTATTATTACATATTCGCGAAATGTTATTCTATATTATTTGCATCTATACATGAAGATACAACCTAAGCAGCTCTATATAATCTTTTACGTTCATTTTCTAAATTAATAATGCTATCTTGTAAACTTTTCTAAAAATTTAAAAAATATTAAATATAAATATATAATTTATTTGTTTTTTTTTTTAAAAAAAAAGCAATAATAATATTTTTATTTAGAACTATTATAAGTTTTTATAAATTAAAAAAATATATCTTTTAAAAAAATGAACTATAAAGATATATATATATGATTTATAAAAACATAATAGATATTGATATTATTTAAATAAACAATACTTTAATCTAATGTGTGTATTTTTACAAATTATCAACTAAATCCTTTTATTTAGTTGATGAAATTTAAGGAAGTAATTCTGATAAAATTTCATCTAATTTAGCTCCATTTTCATATACTTCAACTAAAGATTTTTCTATTTTTTAATTATTTGAAGTTATAAGCATTTTCTTATATGCTGGATCCAAAGTTTTATTGACTTTTATTAATTATTCTAATTATTCTAAAGTTAGAGAATCAAATTAACATCTTGCATAATCTTAAACTTCTTACAATTTTTAAAGCCATTATTTTTAAGAATGAATATTAGGTGCTTTTATTTCAATTTAATTAGTTCCTGAATTTATTATAATTCGTAAAGGATCATCTGCTGTTTGGGCTATATTCGCTATTTTTAAATGAATTGTACCTTTTATCTAACTTCCTTTAGTATCACAATAATGAAGACAATCTTCATGTAATATGAAATAACGATATTTCCATTATTAAAATAAATTAATCCATTTTTTTAAATATCCCTCCATTTTTTTTTTATATTATATATATATATATATATATAATTATATATAAATTTATCATTAAATATTTTTTTTTTATTTTCAAATAAATTTTATAATATTTATTAATATATTTAATATAATATAAAAACAAAAATTAAATTTTATATTTTTGTATATTAATATTTTTATTTACTTATATTTATACTAAATTATTTAAATGAATAAAAAAAGAAGAAAATGGATGACCGGGGCATCGAACCCCGCGCCTCCTGAATGCGAATCAGGCGCTCTACCATCTGAGCTAGACACCCAATTATATTAAATAATTATTGAATTTTCAAGATACTAAGTTAATATTTTCGTTTTTTTATATAAACTTAAAAAACAAATATGTTTATAATATTTAATTTTTTTTTTATATATATTTTTATTTATATAAAAATCATTTATTTTAGTTATATATATATATATATTTAATAATAACTTTTTTATTTTTTTCATTAAAAAAAATGAATAATTTAGCATCAAAAAGAAATATAAGATCATTTTCTAATAAATATTTATTTTTACAGTATTTTGTAGCAACCGCATCTTTTTATTTAGGCGCAAAATTAACTGATATTTTATTTTATGATGAATAAAAATTCATAATTTAACGTGAAAAATTAGAAGATGAATTTTGGCAAGTACATGGCGAACCAAAAATTATAAAGCCAGAATTAATTAAAAGTAAATAGCCAGGAAAAGAAAATTTTATGAGAAAATCGTGGATTTAAATAACATATGAAAAAGATAAATTAATAAAGAAAAAAGAAGAATTTGATTGAATTTTTTAATTAAACAAAAAAACATTTAAAATATATATTTTTATATATAAAAAATTTATAAAAAAATAATTAAAAATTAAAAGAAAATGAAAGAACATATAAATTATAATTAAAATAAAAAAAGCACTTTATAAATAACTAAAATAATTAAAAAAAAAGAAATATCATAAAACTGGTAATCATTTACAAACAAGCCTTTAAAATCTACAGAGTAAAAACCTACTATATAATACACATTAAACCCCTAACCTAATTCCCATAAGGGCCCAACTCCAATAATAGCTTTAGATTGTGAAATGGTGAATTGCACTGAAAATCAATAATCCACAAGAGCCTAATAAGAACTTGCAAGGGTATCTATAGTAAATTATAATGGACATACATTATATGATAGTTATGTCCGTCCCACAAAAAGAATAATAAATTATTTAACGCATGTAAGTGGCATAACATATAATTTGATAAAAAACGCGCCTACATTTAATTAAATTAAAAATGATTTATATTAAATTTTGGAAGGTAAAATTATTGTTGGACATTCTCTTGCCCATGATTTTGAATAGATTAAATATAACCCAAAAATTAATAGTACAAGAGATATTTCTAATTTTAAACTATTAAGAAAAGATGGAAAAAAAATCTCCCTTAAAAATATGGCATAAAATGAACTTAATATACAATTTTAAACTGGTTAACATGATTCTGTTTAGGATGCGAGAGTTGCTATGCTCATTTATAGAAAATATTAAAAATAAATTGATAAATAATATTAATGATTTTTTTCTTATTATTAAAATTTTATTTTATTGGTTTTTAGTTTAAAAAAATTTTAGTATTTTTTTGTTATAATCTATAATTAATTAATGTTTTTGTTTTAATTTTTTTTAAATAAAATATATTTTTAATTGTTTAATATAAAAATAAATGTAAATTATATATATATTAATTAAAAAAATTATTTAACTATTTAAATAGGTTAATTTTTTTTATAAGGTTATATTTGAAAATCAAAAAAATTAAAATAAAATAAAAAAAGATATAATGTAGTTCAAGAAATATTATATAGAATAGCTTATTTAAAGAACTTATGAAAAGCTCTATATATCTTAAACCCTTAAAACAAAAAAATTAAGGAATCAACTTCAACAATAGCTTTAGATTATTAAATAGAGAATTGCACTGAAAATCGATAATCCATGAGAGCCAAATAAGAACTTGCAAGGGTATTTATAGTAAATTCTAATAGGAATATATTATAAGATAGGAATGTCCGTCCAAGAAAAGAAATCATCGATTATTTAATTCATACAAGTTGAATGACATAAGATTTGATAGTAACTGTACTTTTATTTAACTAAATAGAAAACAACATACATTAGATAATGGAAGGGATTGCTATTTTTTTTCATTACATTTCAGATGATTTTTAAGCCCTTATATATTTGCGAAAATTAATAATTAGAGATATTTCTAATTTTAAGCTATTAAAAAATAATGGGAAATTAATTTTCCTTAAAAATATGACTTTAAATTAACTTAATATTTAATTTTAAGAATTTCGACATAGCTTTATATAAAAAATGTGAGTTTTTTACTTATTTATATAAGATATTAATAATAAATAATATTTATAAAAAAAATTGATAATATATTTTTGTTTTAATAAAAATTCTAAAATTTTATTTTTCAATGTATATTAAAGATTATAATATATATTGAATTTTTGGATATCTTTTTTTTTTATATTTTGTATAAGTATATTTATATCTATGTTATTTTATGTATAAATATTTTTTAATTTAATTTTATAAAAATATAATAAAAACGAAAATATATATAATTTTTTTAACTAAATAAATGTGCTCAAGAGGAATATATCAATTACATAAAATGAATATATAATTTTGTGATTTAGGGGGTTTTTTTTAAATAAAAATAAATATTTTTTATAAAATATAAAAATAAAATAATATAATATTTGAAATAAACAATAAAATTAACATTAATAAATTAAAATAAATAGGAAGTAGTGCTGGAGTTAGAAAATTTATATAAAGTGATGTATTAAAAGAATTTATGAAAAAAAATCCCTAAATTTAATTCAGTTTTTTTTAAAGAAGAAACAAACATCCATATTTAACAGCATCATATATAAATGGATTTAATAAAGATCTTTCTTTAAAAGGATATGAGGAAGATTAAATTTTACATGAATTAATTCGTTTTAGAAATTCATGTATAAATATAATTATTTCTAAATAATATTAAATTTAATAATAATAATAAAAAAAAATAAAGTTGGTTAAAAAGCTATTTCTTTTGCAGGAAATAAGGTATATACTTCGAAAAAATCTGTTTAAGGTATTAATAAAAATATATTTAAAAAATTAAATATTTATAATTATTTATCAAAATCAAGGAAAATGGACACCTTTAACTTGGAATTAATATCCTAGAGTAGAATTAGAAATGATACGAAAAATATAAGAGCCTAAAGAAACATTAGAAGTATACGATAATATTGCTAAATAAAAAGAAATGGTTTATTATAATGACTTTGTTAATAAATATATGAAAGAAAAAAAAATTAACATGGAAGAAATAAAATAATCTTTATGAAAGGATTACAAAAGAAATTAATTTTTATTTAATATTTATTTTTTTATTATATATAATTAATATATAAAAAAAATAAAATATTTATTAAATTTAAGAAAATATATATATATATATATATATATATATATATATATATAATATAAACATATTTATATATATAAATATTTTATAAATATTAACATTTTCTTTTTTAATATTTAAACATCTATATTTATCAATATATTTATTTATAATTTATATTTTATAATCTAAATTTTTATTTTTATTTATATAAAGATTTTTATTATAATATTAAAAATTATATCAAATAAGTTTTTATATTAATAATAAATAAAATATTAAAACAATAAATATTATAATGCTTTATTTATAATCATAATTTATAATTTTTATAAATATAAAAATATATATATTAATAATTTTTTTTTACTAATTTAAATAAATAATATAATTATATTTTTATAATATTTAATATTTATTTATTAATCTTTATAATATCCTACTTAATATTTTTATTTTATTATACTTCTTAATTCTTAATATAGTAAATGTAATTATTTAGATTTAAAATGAAAAATATACTCGTAATTCTTACTTTATTATTAATTTTTTTTTTTTGAAAATATTTTATGTTTTTTTTATTTTTAAAGTTTGATAATATATGAATTAGTAGTCTTAACTAATGAACATAACTGAATAAATTGTCATTTATTATATTTTTATATTATAATTACAAGTGATAACTTATCTTTAATTTTCTTTAAATTAGATTATATGTTGAAATCTATTTTTCTAGGAAAATATAATATTTTAATTAAGAACTGTTGCAAAAATTAGAGCAAATATTCGTGAGCTATATAAAAAATCAAAAGAAGTAGAGAACAAAAACAATTGGGATCGATAATATAATTTAAATATCGAACAAGAATTTATATTTTGTATTAAGTTTTGTATTAAGTTAATCAAGAATATACATCCATATATATATATATATATAAAAAAAAAAATATATTATTTTAGATATCTAAATTTATAAAAAATAATTTACTAATTACATTATTACTTTAAAATATGAACTTTATTTTGGAAAATATATTCATTATTATTTTTTTTTAAAAATGTCTTCTTTAATATCAATAAAAAAGCATATATATAAGTTTAAATATTTAATTTCAAAAAAATTTATTTATTATAATATTTTTTAAAATAAATATAAAAATATATAGAAATATTTTTTTTTTTTTTTTCTATTTATAATATTATTTAAATAATTAATATAATTTATTTATATGTTAAAAAAAATATGCATTGTATTTAATTTAAGTAATTAATGAGGAGTATTAAAATAAAAGATATTAAAATTAAATTTTTTTAATATTTGTTAAAATCTTATATAAAACACTAATATATATTTTTTTCTTTTTGTTTAATTTAAATATTAATTATTTACATATATATAGTATAATTAATTATTAAATATTTGTTATATTATAATTTAATTTATATAATTTATTAAAATAACCTTTTTAAAATAAAAAATTAAACAAAAAAAATTATTTTTATTTTAATATAAGTAAAATGATATATTTCGCTTTATATCTGTGTATTTGTTTAATAATTTTTTTAAAATATTATTTATTTTATATAATTTTTATTTTATTTTAAACTATATTTTAATTATTTAAGGTAAATTAAAAAAAATAAAAATATATAAAATAATATATTTTATTTAATTAGTTTAATATTTTATAAATTTTGTTATTAATTATAATATATAATTATTTCGTTATAAAAGTTATTATATTTAGAATATTATAAATCATTTTTTTGATATATAATTAATACATGATATGATTAAAAATTTATAAAAAAATATATAAAAGCACTCTAAGATATTTAACCTTATATTATATTAAATAATTTATTTTTTATTTTAAATAAAATAAGAAGAAAAAATTAAATAAATGATTCTTTTATAATAATAACAATATTGTAAATTATATAAATAAATTTGATAAACAATATTTTATTTTATATATATTTTATTTTTAAATTGGAATTTTTTCATATATATTTTAAATTTATATATAAAAATATTTTTTATTATTAGATTTTTTATTGTTATATATTTTTTTTTATTATTAAATAAATATGGAAACACCATAAAAATGTCTTGCATTTTCACCCAATTGGTATTTAAATTAAATTGCTTTTTTCGATGAAGAAAGTGGATTATTTGGATATGGTTCAAATAGTGATGTATATATAATAAATTTTAAAGAAAAGAAATATATAGTCACAATATTTGGAGAAAACTTAAAAGATAAAGTTACTTGCATTTATTTTTTTGATAGTAAATGGCTATTAATTAGTACGTCTGAAGGAAATATATACATATATATATACTCAAAAGAAGAAAACAAATTCATATAAAAATTTAAAGAAACATTCAAAAAAAGAAATGGATTGTTAAAATAATAGGAAAGAAATGTGAAAAAGTTATAAATCTTAATGTATTTTTATAAAATGGAAATTTATTTTAAATATAAATATGTGAAATTAAAGAAAATATAGAAAAAGTTTAACTAATAAATTAATTTGAAGAACAAAACAAATTTAAAGACGCATTTTATTTAGATGAAAATCTAATTTATTTTTTCGAAGAAGGCTTTTTCTTTAATTTTTCGTAAAAACATTAAGTAAAATAAAAAGAAAAAATTTCAAAGGACTTTAAAATTATTTGTGTGGACTTTTTTTTTTCAGAAAAAACAAAAATTAAGTAAATTTCGTCCTTTTATAAAAATAAAAATAAGATTTTTTTTTGAATTTTTATGAATTTTTTTTAAATGAAAATTATTTTTTGATAAATAAAAATTAAATTTTTTCATTCTAATTGAATTTTTTATATAAATAATAAATAAATCAATATTCAAGTTTTTCATTAAAAATTTTAAACTAAAATTTCTTCCTTATTACAGCAAAAATAGGCGATATGTATATTTTTGAAATACCTAAATTAATAAATTTAAATATATCAAAAATCAATATAAATCCGTTAAGTGCATAATTAAATGAAGATTAATAATTTTATTATAAAATACCAGATTCTAAACATTATGAAGGAATTTTACCTGTGTCCTTACATAAAACTACATTATTACACTTTCTGTAGACAGAAAAATTGTTTTTTGGTCATATAAGGAAGAAGATTAAAATTTTTTTATTGAATTTGAATGGGAATTAAATTGCTTAGGGGCTAAAGTAAATTATTTATCAACTTCAAACTGTGAAAAAGAACTATTATACATGAGCTGCTTTGATCAAACATTAAGAGTTTGGGATCAATCAAAGATAGTATATTTAAATATTAAAGAATTAATAAAATAATATTATATATATATATTATTTACATATATATTATTTAATTTTTAATATAAAAAGTATGATTAATTGTATGTTAAAGAATTTTACAAATAATTAGAATTTTATTAAATCTAAGATTTTTAAATTCACAATTCTTAATAAAACATTGCTATTTTGAATATATAAAAATAAAATAAAATCAGTTTTTTTTTAAATAATATTTTATATATTAATTTTTTATATATTTTTAAAATGATTAGTTATTTATGATTTATACAAAGAAAAAGCAATATCTGAATATTAAAGTTCAAAATAAATACTAAATATATGTTAAATTAGCAAAAAATTCATTTAAGAGTTATTGTAAGTAAATTTTTAATTAGAAAACGAAGGAATTGAAGAAATAAAGAAAAAAACTTTATTATAAAATGATAATTTATAAATTAAAGATTATAAAGAATTATTAAACGATGATATTATATTAATTATTTATAAAAAATCAGGAGAACTAAGCTTAATTGATCTATTTTAGTAAAAAATACATTCAGAAAATTACTAAATAATATAAACAAACAAATAATAGAATTTACATTTTATATAATAATTTTAAATCGATAGTTTAGATAAAATATTAGTTATTGCTGCTTAATATGGAAATATTAGATTTTATTTAAATAAAAAATATAAAAATTTTAAATAAATTCATAAAAATATTGTTAAGTCAATATGCTTTAAATAAAATTTATAAAATTTTATTGTTTGTTGTGGAAGTTATGATAGGAAAATTAGTGTTTTTAAAGGAAATATTAACTCTTTGGAAAATTTGCAATTTATAATATATATTAATTGCGAGTTTCTAATAGAAAGAGTAAGGTTTTCACCTTTTGAGGGTTTGTTTTATTTATTATGCATTTGCTAATATAAAAACTTTATTTTAGTGTATAATTTAGATTTTAAGATAATTTCATAAACGGGAATTTCAAGTAAATAATTGTTGTATAAATTTATTAAAGGACATAAAGGATATGTTAATGATGCTATTTTCTCTAATTTAGATCCAAATATTATAATTTCTTGTAACATATATATATACATAATTATATATATATATATATATATATATATATTTATAAATAATATATTTTTTGTTTATTCTTTTTTAATTTTATATATTTTCTATAAAATTTAAATTTATTATTATTTTATAATATATTTAAGGTTCAGATGATTAAACAGTAAAATTTTGGAATATATAATATTTATTTAATTAAGTTTTTATATAAAATAAAAATAAATTAATTATAAAAAATGAATTAATTATTTAAATTATACTTATAAATAAAAGTTTTTATATGTGCAAAATTAATTAATTTTATCTTATTTTAAAAAAAAATATTAATTTTTATATTTTATTTATTCTTTTTATTAAAAAATGCCATAAAAGAAAATTTCTACTCTGAATAATTCGATATAAAATATAGTCCCTTTTTTTAGCCTTCATTATTATTTATTTTTAAATTTTAGTTTTTTAATCTCTCATTAATTTTTTTTTTATATCTATTTTATTTATGGCTCATATTCGAAAAAAATATATTAATTATTAACTTTAAAAAGATTATATATAATAAAAATTGTAATAGAATAAAATTAATATATTATAAACTAATTTATTTTAAAAAAAAAATATTATTATTGTAAAAAATCTAATGTATTATAATAAATATATTTGCTAAATAATAAATAAATATTAATTTTTAATATAATTATATAAATATATAAATTATTTTCTTATTTATTATATAAATCAATTTAAATGTATATTTTTTATAAAAATATTATATTTTTATTTACCATTATATTTTAGAAAAAATAATATTTTCTTAATTTTTTATTTAAAAATATCTTATATTTTGTTTCATTTATATCTATTGATATTTAATAAATTTATATTAAATAAAAAACGTTTTTCGTTTTGAAAATTTATAATATATTTTTTTTGAAAATTATAAAAAGTCACAAAACTAATTAAATAGATATAAGATAAAAATTAAATCGATATAATGATTAATTATAAGTAAAAATAAAAAAGTAATAGTAATACTTAAAAATATTTATTATATATTTAAATTTAATTATAATTTTAATATTTTAATAATAAGGTTTATTTATTATTTCAAAAAAATTTTTAAAATGAGTAGCTCATTCATATTAATTGTTCAAAATATATCAGTAACTTTATGTATTAAGAAGACATTATAAAAAATTATCAATATTTAATAATAATTTAAAACTTAATATAAAATAACAAAACAATAATTAATAAAATATATTAAAAATTGATAAAAATCTTTATAAATATAAAATTAAGTATAATGTTTCTTTATAGTAATAAAAAGATAATAATTGTTAGTTGTCAATTCTAGTATTTTTTTTTATATATATTCATTAAAAAATTTTCTAAATTAAGAATTTTAAATAAGTTCATTTCAATCTTATAGTATTTTTAATTAATTTGACTACAAATATATTAAATAAATAACTTATATTTAATAAATGCAGAAATAATTTAATAAATAAAAATATCAATAAAATTACAAAAAATAAAAAGGCAAATAAACGTTGTATTTATTATAAAATTTATTTCAAATACTAATACAAATAATCAAAAAGCAAATTATGAATATAAAAAAGAAAACTAGATAAATTAAATATTAAAATAGTTTTTTATTCAATTTATAAATACTTTCTATTAAAATAATGAATAAATTAATACATAATAATAAAAAAATTAGCTAATATTATTAAGACAATTTTTAAATCATTAAATACAATTGAATTAGCAGTAATAAGAATAATATACTTTATGTATTATTAAGTTATCCTAAAAAATCTACTTAAAAATTAATTAAAAAGAGTAAGTATTTAAATTAATTCATGTAAACTTATAACTTAAACAATTCTACTTTTTTAAAAAAAGTTTTACAAAACAATAGATTCATTTATTTAATTATAAACAGAAATATTATCATTTAATTGTAATAAAATGCTATTTTTAGTAAATATATTTGATTCAACTTTTTATCGCTATTATTATTATGATTAAAATATTTTATTTTCACTTTTTAAAGTTATTTACCACTATCCTTATCCTTTGTTTTTTCTTCATATTTATAGTCATTTTTCACATCTCTATATATTTATTAGTTTTATTGATTTTACAATCGTTTTAAACTAATTTAAAGCTTTTTTCTTTTAATAAAAGTAATTTTTTAAGTTTTAGCCCAATTATTTTCTGGAACTTAAATTTTATCTTAATTGTTTTGAAGTTATATGATACCTTCTTAGATATTATATTATAAACCAACTTTAGCATATTTTTAAAAATTTAATTTACTAATCTCATGTTTAATAAATGATTCTAAATTAACTTATGTTAACAATTAATCATCATCTCCTTTTTATTAATTTGCAGATATTGGTCTATTACTATTTATTACATTAGATTAAATCTTTAATGGCATTATTTTTTATATTTTCTCTTGCTGTTTTTCAGATTATAACTATTTTGATATTAAAGAACCTAATAAATTCATT
>NW_004086317.1:0-76366 GCF_000220395.1 Ichthyophthirius multifiliis | reverse complement strand
ATCGGTGAAAAGGAAATTGCTTATTCATTTATTCCTTTTCGGCAGGACCTAGAAATTGTATCGGTTAACATTTAGCCTACGATCGAATTTAAAGTTATATTGGTCTTTTATTGAAGAATTTTAAAATTATTAAAAATTAAAATATTTCAGATAGATTTTAATAGAGTTTTTATTTAGACCTTATGATAAAGATTTAATTAAATTATAGAAAATTTGAAAGATTTTATAATATTAATAATTTTAGATAGATTTAATTATTAGTAAGGTTAGTTAAATTAGTTATTTAATTATTTAATTAAATAATACATTTATTTTATTATAAAAGAATAAATTATATTAAATTATAGAAAATAAAATATTAAATAAAATAAAATAAATAAATAATTATATATATATATATTTAAATTATAAAAAATAATATTATTATTATTTTTTTTATTAACTTCAATTTTATTAATCTTATTCTTTTTTAATTTCATCTACTTCAAATCGCCTTTTTTAATTATATTTATTTATATAACAATTTTAGCAAAGTCCACAAGCATATAATTTATCATGTTTACAATTCCATGGTTTTTTATTACGTCCGTATTTATGGTAACAATTACTACACATTTATTTGGCGTAGTGTTCATCTTCTGGATGACCACAAGTATTAATTATTTTACTTTTTTTATAAAAAAAATTAGTTCAAATTTTTTTTATATAATTACGATTTTTTTTATATATTCTTTTAAATTTTTTTAGGTAACTTTTATTGTTATATTTATACTTCTTATTTTTAAGTCGATTTTATTTATGGAATTTTATTTTAATTTATAATTTAATGTGATTAATATAATTATTGTTATTATCCTGCTAAAATAAGTTAATTTATTAAACTTTGTTATTATTGTATAATCTAAAATTTAAAAAAAAAAAATATTTAAAGTATATGACAAAATATTTAAAAGACCAAAATTAAATAAAATTTATATTTATATAATATAAAATAATATTATAAAAAATAAAAAATTATAAAAAAAAATATTGAAAATAATTAAAAAAAAAATAGTATTAAAAATCCATTTAACAAATGAATTAATTAAAAAATAATATTATTACTAAAAAATATTATGATAAAACATAAATAAATAATATAGATATATAAAAAAAAATTATTATTATATATAAATAATAAATATTTATATAATATATATATATTTTATATACATATTTAATTACCAATTAACTAGCAACTAATTATTATTATTGTAATTATTGTCGTTCTTCAAAAGGTAGTTAATGCATACTTACTATATAAAAAATATATTATTTTAAATAAATAATACTTCATTTTTTTTATTATTTATACAATTATCATTAATTTTTATATAAATTTATAATAATAAATTTTACTTTCTTCATTTTCATTATCTTATTCAAATTCTTATTTTTCTAATATGTTTAATGTTTTGTAAGAAATATTATTTGCTTTATTAAAACTTGAACTATTTTAATTCTTTTATTGATAATTTATCATTATATCTAATTTTTATTTATTTATTTATAATAATGAAATTTTAATTAAATATATTCATTTTTTTATTTACTTTATTATCCTGATAATATATTATTTAAAAAGTTCATTTAATATCAATTAATAACTTAAAAGTTAGAATTCTTTTTTATACTAAATAAAATATTTAAATTGATAATTATTTTAATATTATAATATTAATATATATATATATATATATATATATATATATATACATTTTTTTTTTTTCTATTATAGATGTTATTTAATAATATTATTTATTAACATCTAATTTTAATATATAATATTTTTTTTTTAAAAAATAAATATATAAATGAAATATAAAAAAAAATATATATCAAAATTATTATTTTAAAATAACTAATATATTATAAAATAATAATTTTATATATAATATATTATAATATAATACAATTTATTTTTAATATTTTATAATTTTAAATAATATTTTTATTTTATTTTTAATATATTTAATCTAGAAATTCGAAAAATTCAAAATTTAATTTATTTTTTAAAAATTAAACAAAAAAAATACAAAAAATGATATTAGATTCTAATTTTATAAGCACATATTTCACTTTAAAAAACTCTAAAAGTAATAAATTTTAAATATTTAAAAAATAAAAAATATATAAAAATTAAAAAATTAAAATTTTAGACAATAAGAAGAAATCTGATGATATAAAATAAGAAGAAAAGTAAGCAAAATTATTAAAAAATAAATAAAAATAACTTATAAAGGTTATATTTAAAAAAACTAAAAAATATTAAAGAATAGCAAAACCCAATTTAATTATGGTTGGAGTAAACAAAATAAATAGAAAACATATATAAATATTTAAAAAAAAGCTACATAGACTTCATATAATAAAATATATAAGAAAAATACTAATAAGTATTAGAATAATTCACAAAATTTTCATTAAAAAACCCAGAAACATATAATGATTAATAATGTATAAAATTATGGATAGAATATGTATTTTTTTTTTAAAAAAAACACAAAAAAGCATATAAAAAAATAGAGTTATTTATGTAAAGATTAAGATGAAATAATATATTATATGGAAGAAAATAATATAGGGATATAAAATGCCTATTTATATGAACAACTAATAAAAGTATGTGAGAAAAAACAAGACTTTTACCAAGCTGATAAATATATAATTGAGGCAAAAATGAAAGGAGTGACTCCTATAAAAGAAATGAAAAAAATAATCGAAGATTTTTAGAAAAGAATGGAACTGCGAATAAGCAATTTATACGAATTTAAAAATTAAAATATCAAAAGGAAAAAATAATTTGAAACGGAAATTTTCCAGGTGTCAAAAAATGCCTGAAATATATAAAAAAAATAAAAAATAATTGCCTGAACTAGCCTATATAGGAAACGGAATTCAAATATACGTAGATGAGGAATTTAGAAAGGATGTTTTTCAATAATCAACCTTTTTAGTAAATGAATATATATAATTAAAACGTTTAATACAGGAAGAAAATGATGAAGAGGAATTTCTGAAAAACTGTGCCTTATTTAAAAATGATAATAACGAAAAACTAAAGATTTCTTGGATAGGAAAAGAGGAAAAAAAATATAATTCTTTTGATTAAGGTATGTGTTTTTCTAAAAAAATAAAAAATATTAACTTATCTCCAATAATTACAAGTGAATATTTTCCACGAAAAAGTTTAAAAAATAAATTTATAGAAATAAATAAACACAAGAAAAATAATAATTCTATAGAAAAAATAAGAAAAAATAAATAAAATCAAGAAAATTAAATAAACATAAACGAAATTTCACAAATATTAAATGTAGATTAATAAGAAATAATTCTGAGTCCAAAAGACTGTAAAGAAATTTTAAAAGAACAATGTTTTTTATAAGAAGATAATAAAGAAAACCTAAATATAATAATAAATTAAAAAAAAATTATGAAGAAAATACAAGAAAACCATTATAAACGTTAAATTTAGAAGATTTTTTTTAAGAAAATATAAATGATTTAGATTAAGCTATTTTTATTAATTTTAGTGATTCTGAAGAAAATGAAGAAATTATAAAATTTAGTAATATCGATAATATATATATAGAAAATAATAATTAAAATAATAATTAAAATAATAATAATAATAATAATAATAATATTAATAATATTAATAATAATATTAATATTAATAATGATTTTTGTTAATAATTTTTTAGGATATTATTAAAAATTCTAAATAAGGGCTAAGTCATATATCTGAAAAAAGTATTGATTTTCAATAATATTCTATACTTAAAAAATAATGAAAATAATATGTTTATTTATATATATATATATAAAACATTTTTCTAAAATTTAATATCTAATGATTCTGTAAAAAATTATATATAATATATGTAAAATATATATTTTATATTAGAATGTCTAAATCTTATTTAATTTATATTATATTTAAATATTGATTTTAAAAATATATAAGAGAAATACTTTTCTTTTCTATATATTTAAATTATTATTATAAAAATAATAATTATTTTTGATTAAAGTATTAATTATTTACTTTAACTCATTTTTTTTTAAAACATTTATTATATTTATATAATTTAAAATAACAATATAAAATTTTTAATAATATTTAAATTTTAAATTAATAAAAATAAAAAATATTTTAAAAATAATTAATAAAAAGATAATTAATAACTTTATATATATTTAAATTTTATTATTATTTTATATAAAATATATGTATATATTATAAATAAAATAACTATATTTTTTTTTTTTTTTCAGAATAATTAAATAAATAAATTAAAAAAAAAGTAAACAGTTTACATATATAATTAAAAAATTTTATTTATAAACAAATATAATTTTATAATATATATTTATATTTTTTAAAATAAAATCTTTATTATTTATCTTTAACATTAAAATTATTTATTTTTTTCTCTCCAGAATCTTCACAAAAATTTATTATTAGATATTCGTTCAGACTATTTTTATTATCTTAAATTATTAATTAATTTAATTTAATTTACATAAAAATTAACAATTCATTAATTCCTTAGATTCATTTAACTAATATTTTATATAAAGAAATATCTTATTTTATTTTTTTCATATAATTATATGATAATTAATATGACACTGTTTTTATAAATTAAATTATTTTTATATTAATAAAAATTTTTATTATTTTTTATTATGTAATATATTATTATAATTTTAAAAATATTTTAAATATTATTTTATAATTGTATAAAAAGTATAATTATACTATTAATAATTATAATTTATTTATTATTAGTATTATAAAATTAATGCTTACTATTGGCAAATAATAATTTATGTTTATACTTAAAAAATAATAATATATTAAATATTATAAAAAAATAAAATTATTAATATGTGTTTCTATATTAAATTAAAAATTTTTTATAATAAATATATAAAAAGTAAATCATTATTCTAAAAAGCATTAAAATATTAATTTATATTTTTCCTTTAAAAAAATTAAATAAATAGCATTATAATTTTAAAAAATACTTTAAACTATATTAACATATCATATATTTATATTAAAAAAATAAGTTTGCAATTGAAAATGAAATAAATAAAAAACCTAAAAATAAAAATAAAAATAAAAATAAAAATTTAATTCTTATTTAATTTATTTTTAAAAAAATAAAATTAAGGGCAATAAATATATTATAACATATTTTTTTTTCGTATATATAGATTTGCATAAAATAAATAATTTATATTTTAATATTAATTATCGCATTTAATATATAATCGAATAAAATATATAAAATTTATATATATGTTAATAATTATATAATTTATTTATTAATATTATATTTTTTTTATCTAAACATATATATTCGTTTATTTGTTTTTTAAAATCTCTAAAACCTCCCTTAATCTCATATTTAAATTGTCAAAATTAAACTAAAAAAAATTTTTTAATAGTTTAATTTACCTACTAAAGATGTGACTCTGAAACTGCGATTTCAATAGATTTAGTAGCAAAATATTATTTCTCAAGGGCATTAATTTGGTTTAATAATAACTAAATGTTCATTTACTCCTTTATGTAATGCTTTTTATGGTTGTACTTGAATATACAGCCGATCTCATATGGAAATTTAACGTATTGTAAAAACTGTAGAATTTATATATAAGCATAAGACAGAGTTTAAGTGTAATTGAAACAGTAAATAAGCGAAGAACTACCCTTAGCTTCCATTACCATAAGCGAAAAACACCCATACTATGAATCACGAACACTATGTCTAAAGAAATGACCCTAAAAGACATCCAATAATTACGAAAAGGGTTTCAAAAATGCATTCTAATCGGCTAAACAAGCCGGATTAAATGGAGTTTAAATACACATTAGTAATATATATTTAATAGATTAATTAATGAGAGATATTTTAAACCATAAAAGTAATTAATATGAAGGCAGTATAGTAAATAAATGTCTTTATTTATTGAAGTTTTAGATGATGCAATCGATTAGAATTTTAATATTTAGGTATCGGATTAACACTTATAGGTAGATTTGTTAATATATATGATACTAATTCACTTAAATTAATTATGGTATAATTACTAAATTAAATTGAGAAAATTAGTTTCTTATAGTTAAGAAGACAGTCAGTAAATTTTAGAAAAACCTAATATTAAATATTGAAAAATAAATAGCAGGCTTCTTTTAAATATTTCTTTTATTAGAAATTACTACTAAAATAATTTTAAATGATATAATTAGTTAGAAAGAGGATAGAGAATATAATTCCGAAATTTTATATTTACGATTATTAAACCAAATTATATAGAGAAAATATTTAATGGATAATAAATATATTAAAAAAGGATTATTTAATACTTTTGATATAGAAAGGGAAAAAAAATATCTATTGTTATGGAAAATTATAAAGTAATATTTTTTTTTTTTATAAATATAAAATTTATATAAAAAAAAGGTTTTTTTTTATTATTACGTATTTATATTATTATTTTTTTATATTAATATTATAAGTGTAAAATATTTATTTCTAATTAAAATTTCCTTAATAAATCAATTTTATTTAAATAAATAATATTTTTTGATTTTTATTTAAAAAGACATTTAATTATAATGATTAAAAAACAAACATTCTTTAAAAAAAAAAAAAAAAGTAAAAAAAAAATTTTTTAATAAATAAAAAAAATTAAATAAAGAAAAAACCAATAAATAAAATTAATAAAATAATATATAAAAAAAAATATGAAATTGATATAAATATATATATATATATATATATATATATATAATATAATAAAATATATTTATAAAAAATAAACATATATATATATATTATATTTATTATATATATAAAAAAAATTATATATATATTTATAAAATAATGCTAATCGATTTTTAAAAATTCGAAAAAATAGCAAAATTATAGCACATAAATTTCACAAAACAACTAACTTTATATGGCTTCCGATAATTTACTTTTTGTTTGGTTCATTTATTAAACTTAATTCAATATTATTATTATTAAGAAAATAATTAAACATATGAAATATAATTAAAAATAAACATAATTTATTATTTATTGTTATTCTTTTTTACAATAATATACATAAAATTCAAGAAAATGATAACCCAAATAAAATATTTAAAGCAACCGATAAAATACATACCAATAATATTAAACATAATTGAAATGATAATGCATATAGAATTATTAAAAGTAAATATAGAAAATACCTAAATCAGTAATATAATTATTTTGTAATATTTTACACTTTAGCTTTAATATTTAATTTAATTTTTATACAAATATTAATCTTTTTTATTAATTCTATTTTTTTTTGTATATTATTAATTCCGGATAATCATTTTTGACATAATCTATTTAGCCTAAATTTTATAACTTTTTTTTCTACTTTTTTTTGTTTCTATTTACCTATACACAAATAAATTCTAATATTTAATTTCAAATAAAATATAAGAAGAAATGGATAAATTATTATAAAATAAACTAAAATTATCAAATTTATCAAAATTCTCTATTAAAAATGTTAAAAATATATAAATGTAAGATATAAACTCGAATTAAAAAATAAAAAATACAAATGGAGTTTCCATAGGAAATTGCTAAATGGAATAAATATTAGTCGCTGAAGATGGTGTAATATTAGTAGGTGAAGATGGTTGTTAAATTGATAAAATATTATCAGCTGTAGATAGAAAATCTAATTTACCGGTTAATTAGTCTTAATAATAGTAATTATTATAAACTATAATAAGATAAAATTTAGATTAAAATATATATAACATTAATGAAAAAAAAAATTAAGAAATAAATAATATATAGTAATAATAAAATTAAATTTAATCAAATAATAATATTTAATAGAATGAAATAATTAATATGTAAGTAAATAATTAAAAAACATTATATAAAACCTACCAAAAAAGCGTTCCTTTAGAAAAAAATAATACTTAAAATAATTTTAATAAATAATTGAGTTTTAGTTGTTAATTAAACCAAGAAATATAAAATTAATAAATAAATAATGAATAAATAATAATGAATATTCCTTCAAATCTATAATTTTTTTATACTTTTTTTTAGATAATTCCAGAAGGAGTAATTCTTTTAGGCTCAACTCATCAAAAGCTCCATTTAATAAATAAACGCGCGGAATCTTATTTAGGTTTTAAAGGTTGTCTAGCAATCGAAAGGCTTCTTTTATTGAAAAACGATTTAACTACTTTTAATGAAAGCGAGTCTGTTGGAAACAATTATGCCCCAAAAGCTATGAATATGAAGAATATTTTCGAAAAACAATATTTAAATGACCAAAATAATCAATAAAAATAAATTAAAAATAATAATTTAATTATTTCTGAGATTTATTAATAAAATAACTTAAATATGCAATTAATGTCTTAAGTTTTCAATATAAAAAGAGTCGATTCTTAATTTGAAAATTAACAAAGCTTATAACAAAACTCACAATAGTAATAATCTTAAACTTTAAATAATTAATTGAATATATTAAAATCTAATTTCGACTCAAATTTAAACTCAAAAAAATACTAAATAATAACAAATAATAACAATATGAACATAAAAAAATAAAAAAGTAATTTCTAAAATGAAGACAGTAACTTCATTATATAAAGTCATGAAGAATAAGATGAATAAAATACATAAATTAAATTAAGTCAATAGATATCTTTAGGAGATTTATATAATAGTATAATTGCCGAACTCGAATAAATAATAAGATTTGATAAAATAGATGAATACTAAACATTTTAAACTCATTTTAAAATGATATGCTCATGTCCTAAATATCAAAAAAGTACTATTTAAAACTAAAAATAAAAAAAGAAAAAAAAAAAAATATAGAAAATACCGACAAAAACGACATAAGTGAGAACATCGACTCTACCAAAAAATGCTTTGAAGTGACCTGTGTCCCTTGTATAATTGAAAATAAGCCCAATGTATTATTTCTTCTACGAGACGTGACTCATTTTAACTAAATTAAACTATTAAAACTAATAAATAAAAACAAGTCTTAAATGCTTTCTTAGGTATCTCATGAATTCCGAACTCCCCTAAACTGCATAATTTCAATGATAGAAATGGCTTGTATGAATTTAGAAGGTTAAACTTAACTTTTATAATATTTAAATCCTGCATTGACTAGTTCTAAGTAATTAAATCTTTTGGTAAATGATATTTTGGATATTGCTTAGGTTAAAGTTGGTAAGTTTTCTTTGAATGTAGAATAATTTAATTTAAAGGAATTAATTAAATAGCTTATAGATTTATTATCTGTATAGACTGCTTAAAAAGAAATTACACTAAGGGTTAAATATGATCCTATTATGCCAATTAATATAGCCTCAGATCCTAATAGATTGAGATAAATAATCACTAATTTAGTCTCAAATTCACTTAAATTTACAAAAAAAGGAGGTATTATAGACATTAAAGTTAAATTTAAGGAAGAAAATATGTTTCAAATAGCAATAAAAGATACAGGAATAGGCATTTCTAAGGAAGAATAATAATACTTATTCAAAAAATTCGGAAAAATTAAAGGTAAAGTACAAAATGAACTCAATCCAAATGGTATTGGTTTAGGTTTAGTTATTGCTAATACACTAGCAGGTAAATTAGGTGATGGAAAAGGTTTAAAAATAAAAAGTGAGATCGGATAGGGGACTAAATTTTATTTTATACTGCTAAACTAGCTTAATATGCAAAAATCTTATAATAAATCAGTTATATTAACTAATAATTTATATTAAAACACAAAAAAATAACAAAAAGAATTCACTAAAATAGAAAGAAAAGTGAAAAAAATGAAATTTTTATAAAAAAAATAAATCACATATCATGAAAATACCATAGATTCTTAGGGAAATATCAAGTCTTTTTTGAAAATTCAGGACAACAATTTTTTCAAAAAGAACACTTTTAAAATCTTAGTAATAGACGACGATAATATTAATATTTTAGTCTTAAAAATGAAAATATAAAAACTAATGCCTTCTGCTAATATAGAAAGTGCTATTAATGCAGTAGAAGCTATTTAAATAATTAAAGACATGTATAAAAAAACAAAGAAGTACATGATTTAGTCTTTTTGGACTTATGTATGCCTTAAATTGATGGATATTAAACATTTAATATGATATAAGAATTTTTAAAAATTATTAAAAGTTTGAGTATAATTAAAATTGTAGCATTTTCAGGATATTCAGATAGTTAGGAAATTCAAAAATGTCTATAAATAGGAATGGTTGATTATATTACGAAACCGATTGAGTAGAGTAAGTTAAGATAAGTATTAGAAGAGTAACTTAATATTTAATTAAATTTATGATTACTATATATTATATTTATTGATTAATTACTCTTATTTTTAAAAAAATATTAAGTAATGATATAAATAATATAAATATAATTTTTTTTAATTATTCTTTTATTTATAATATTTTTTTAAATAAATAATAAAAAAAAAAAGAATTTATATATGCTTATACGCCATTTTTGTAAAAAATAAGTTTTAAAAAAAAAAATATAAAAAAAAATAAAAATAATCTATATATAGAAATATTATATTTATTGATTAATTACTCTTATTTTTAAAAAAATATTAAGTAATGATATAAATAATATAAATATAATTTTTTTTAATTTTATAAACTTATTTGAAATTTTTAAGTAAAAAAAATAAAATATATATATATATATATATATTTTTATATATAAATATATATATTTAATCATTTAAATATAATTTTATTTATATTAATTAAAATAAATTTTAAAAAACTTATTATATTTTAAAAAAATTTGATAAAATATTAAAAATAATACAAAATGGACTAATTTAACCAATAATTCTACAATACAAATTACATAAATTATTAAAAAATAAAAAAACAGCTTTTATCTTAACATATAAGCACAAAACTAACTTAAGAAAATCTAAAAAAGCGTACATAACCAAAAATTGAAACAACAGAATAGAACTTATATAAATAAACATGTGATAAAACAATTATTTTTATACAAAAAAAACAAAAAAAATATTAAAAAACAGCAAATTATTAATCTTAGCCTTTAATTGAAAATGCCAATAGATAAAATTTTAAAAGTTAAAAAAGACCCATCGAACAATAAAAAAAATACCAAGAAATATTAAAAAAATACCTAAATATTTAAAAAAATCCTCCTAAATCATCAAATCATCGACAACCTACATATAACAAAATAATAAACACCCAAGAAATAAAAAAATAATGTTTTATAAATCCAAAATTATTAAAAATTTAATCATAACCACAGATACCGTAAGACTCCTCTTCAATATTCGATAATATAAGCATAACAAATTTTAAGCTTGAAAACGAAATCGGAAAAGGGTCATATGCAGTAGTAAAATTAGCAACCGAAAGATAAACTTAAATAAAATATGCATTAAAGATATACCCTAAATTCGTACTAATGGACCCTTAAAAATTAAGAAATGTAAAACGTGAAATTTCTATATTAAGAAGAATGCAACATCCAAATATAATACAAATGCCCTATGCGTTTGAAGATAAAATGAACGTAATTAATATATATGTATATATATATATATATATATATATATATATATATATATATATTATTATTATTATATATTTATTATATATATATATCTTATAAATTTATATATTAATTTATATACAATTAATATTTATTTTTATATATATATTTAAATATATTTATTTTTTAAAAATTAAAGTAAATTATAGTTGCGATGGAATATGTTGGAAAGACTAGTTTAAATAGTTTTTTGAGACAAAAAATAGATAAAAAACTTGATGAAAGTGAAGTCAAAAGACTTTTTAAACAAATAGTGTAAGGACTAGATTATTGTCATTCATTAAATATTGTACACCGAGACATGAAACTCGAAAATATTCTTTTGGATAAAAATTAAAATATTAAAATTATTGATTTTGGGTTCAGTATATGTGCGCCTGAAAGTTCTAAACTCAAAATTTTTTGTGGAACACCCTCTTATATGTCCCCTGAAATAGTTTCTAAAATCGAATATGTGGGTTAAAAAGCAGATGTTTGGGCTTTAGGGATTCTACTTTTTGTAATGCTTTAAGGAAAATTTCCTTTTAAAGGATTAAATAATAATGAATTGTTTAAAAATATAAAAAAAGGGTCATTTTAATTAGCTTATGATGTTTCTGATAATGCTAAGTCGCTTTTAAAGAATTTACTTAATGTGAAATTCGAGGAAAGGCCAAATACATAAAATGTATTTCTATTATTTATTTTATTTTATGTATTTTTTTATTTTTTTGATATAGATTTTAAAAGATGTATGGCTTAATTCTTGATAGATTTATTTGTTTAATTAATCTTTAATTAGAGATTTTTTGTATTTTTTTTAATACGTATATATATTTATATATAAGTAAATAACATTTTTAATATATATGTTTTTTATTTAATATTAATATATAACATTTATTATACTGTTATCAATATTTTTTTTTAAAAAAAAACATATATTAATAGTTTAATATACTAAATATATTAAATTGATTCTTTTATCAAAACGTTATTAATATAAAAAATAAAGAAAACATATATATAAAAAAATTATTTGTCCATAATTATAATTCTTTATTATGTATACTTAATTTTTCTATTAAATTAATTATAATTTATAAATTATCTGGTATAAATTTTGTTATAAACTAAAGATTTTCTTCATTTAAAGATGCTAAATATATAATATAATCATGAAAAGTAAAATTACATATATAAAATAAAATATATTTTTTACATTATTCTTCTAAATTTTATAATAATTTTTTTTAAATTCTCATATAAATAATTTAATATCCTATAAACAAAATAACAAAATTCAATCTAATAGTTATTGCAGCTTATTATTTATTTATTTTTTTTAAAGAAAAAAAATAAGTACTTTGTATTAATCCTGTTAATAAGCCTAAAATAATAAAAACAAAAGTTCTATATCTTTAATATTTTTCCTAAAAAATAATATATATAATTAATATTTATTTTATAAATAAAATAAAAAACTTTTTCCGAATTTAATTATTATATAAATTTATATTTTTCTGTTCCTGATATTTCTTTATTTTAATTTATTTTTTCTTTTATTTTTAAAAGCATAAATAAAATAATTAATCATTTGAAAATTAAAAAACCTTCATTTTATTATTATTATTATTGCTATTATTATTCATTTGATAAATTTTAATCATATGAATCATCTTCTTAATTATTTGATTATTCACAATTATATTTGTTTTAAATTCTTTGTTAGAGTTTTTAATTTCTACTTAACATAGATGGCTTCAGAAAAAAAAATATATTATTTACTTATTTTATAAAGATACTTAAAAATATATAAATTAAAATATATATGTATATAAAATAATTATTTACTTTAGATTTAATATTTTATATTAATTCTTAAAAGCAATATTAAATAGTATTATTTTATATATTAATTTTTTTTTAATAATTAATATATAATGTATTTTAATAATAATAATTATTTATTTAACATTACAAATAAATAAAAAATGTATTTTTTGAAATAATTATAATTAAGAAATTGATAAATAATAATACTTAAAAAAAACAATTAATAATTAACGCAATAAAAAAATAAACACTAAAATAAATATAAAATATATTTTTTATTTAATAAAAAAAGAACGTCTTATTATTTTAAAAACAATAGGCTTTTGTTTATTATTCGCTTCATCATTTAAATTTTCCTCAAGAGAAAATCGATTAAAGGAATTTTGATTATTACAATATTGTTATTATACTTTTCATATGTAATACATTTTAAATAAAAATATAATAAAGTCAGAACAATAATAAAAATTAAATAATTTAATAATATTTAAAGTAAGAGAAAGAATATATTATTATAATTAGAATAAAAACGAAAATATAAATAATAATTTAATATTAAAATAAAATATATAAACAATTCTATATATTAAATAATAAAATAATTATTTGAATTCTGATTTTAAACAAGAAACAAATATAGTTTTATGTAATTATAAATTATTATAAATTATTTTTATTAATTTTTATTAAAATAAAATTTATTATTTATTTTAAATAAGATATGCTTAAAATTTAAATATAGAATAATTATTATAATTAAAAATATATATACATATATATTTTTATAAAAATAAAATTAATTATTTTTCTAAATAATATAAAATAAAAATTTAAATATAGAATAATAATTATACATAAATATATATATATATATATATAAATATAATATATATATATATATATTTTTATATATATATAATAAATTTATGTCTTATATTATTTAATGTATATATTAATATTAAAATAATATTAGTTAAAAAAATATAAATATAGAATATATAAATTTATTATATTATTGCAGATAATAAATATCTTTAAATATTAAATTTATATTCTTTTTTAAAAAATTTTAGTAATATTAAGATTTAAAATTAAAAAAAAAATATAAGATTATAAATTTATCTATTATAATAAATTAATGATAAAAATCTTAATAAAAACAAAATATAATAATATATTATTATATAAATTATAAATAAATTATATATATGAAATATAATATTTCTAAGATTATATATATAAATCTTTAAACAATAGACCGATTAAATAATTTAAATGTTAATAGAAAAAAAATTTTTAAAACATTAAATTAAAAAAAGTAAACAAAACCCAATATAAATTATTAATATAATACTAAATAAAAATACTTAAACAAATTTAAGTTAAATAATCTTAATATTAAAAAAAAAATTAGTTTTAATTCTAATAATTATATAAATAAAAGATATATTATATTTATATTAAAAATATACAAAGAAAAAAAAAATATTCTATATATTTAAAGATAATAATTATAATAATAATTAATAAAAATAAATATATTTTTATTAAAAGAAAAAATATTAATATTAAAAATAAAAAAAATATAAATAAATATATATAATTATATAAATATATACATCTATATAAATTGATATATATATATATATATATATTCATTTATATATTTATCATTAAATTATTATTAAATTATCTATTTTTTATTAAAATTAATATTAATATTTATACGAAATTTATAATAAATTATGATAACTTATAATAAATTTTAGAATATATATATCATTTTAATTATTCATAACTATCATTTAATATTTTGGCAATACAACAAATTAGTTTTTTTGTGAAAGGTATATGTAAAAATTCATTTGGTCCATGTGCATTAGAATTTGGTCCTAATACACCTGTTACAACAAACTAGGCCTTCGGGAAAAGTCTCTAAAGTAATCCCATAAGTGGAATAGACCCTCCTTCTCCTAGATAAAGTGCGTCTTTTCCATAAAAAGCTTTACTAGCACTTTAAATACTATTTTCAAGATATTTTTCTACAGGAGGACAATTCCATCCACTATTACCAATTACATTAGTACATGTAACTTAGGCACCATAAGGAGGATTTTCAGTCAATAATTTAATCAAAGTTTCTTTAGCTTCCTTAACACATTTTGTAGGTGGTATTCTTACACTTAATTTAATAGTAGTTTCTGGTCTTAATACATTTCCTGCATTACTAGTATTTGGTAAATGATCGACTCCTGTATAGCTTACTTAAGGTTTCCAAGTCTATTTTTAAAATAAATAAAAATAAAAAGTTAATTTTATATTTTATTTTAATTACTTTATTTATATAAGCATTAAAAACATTTTAAGTAGTAGGTTACATGCCTTATACGAAAGGAAATTTATAAATTAAATCATTTCCTATATATTCACTAACTTTAAAAGCTTGAAAATATCTATCATGTGGAATAATAACCTTTAAAAATTATATATATATATATATATATATATATATATATATATAAATATATATATATATATATATAATTTACTTATAAATCTTCATGAATTTCTCCAGTTTTAGAATTTTCAAGCCTATCTAAAATTATTCTTAAAATTCTAAAACTGCTCGGAACAACTCCACTAGCGTCTCCACTATGTACTCCTTCATTAAGTACTTTTATATTTAAATTTAATGCAATAGATCCTCTTAAAGAAGATGTTATCCATAATTATTCATAGTTTAAAGTACCTGAATCTAGGCAAAAAACTATTGATATTTCTCCGATTCTGTCCTTTAGTTTTTCAAGATATAAAGGTAAGTGTTATGATCCAGATTCTTCATCACCTTCAATTAATATAATACATCGTGGGTGCGGTAGCTATTATTCTTGGCATATTTTTATTGCAGTTACTGCCCCGAAAATACTATAACCGTCATCAGCTCCACCTCTTCCATATAATTTTTCGTCAATAATTTTCGGTTTATTGAATTCAAGTCCTTCTTTCCAGCCTGTAAATGGCGGTTATTTATCAAAATGACCATATAATAATACTGTTTAGGTATTTTAGGTAGTTCCGTCTACTTCTATATATATTAAAGGGGTTTTATCAGCATCTTTAATTATTTCAAGCTTTGCATTTTTTAAATTCTGGCTTTTAGCCCAATTAAATAAATGATTAGCAGCTTTTTCTAATAAACCGTTAGTGTTCCATTCAGAATCAAAGGATTTGCTCATATTAGGAATTCTAATATAATCTTCGAGATTTTATTATATGTCATTTTACCATTTTTATTCAATAAATTAAATTGTTTTTTGAATATCCATTTATTATTAATTAAATAATATAGGCTATTTTTTATTTATTTATTAAATTATATATATATAGAGATAAAATATATAAATATATTTATATGTTTATATATTATATATATATATATATATATATAAAATAAAATAAAAAAAATAATATATTATTATATTTAATAATATAATATAAAATATTAATAATTATATATTATTTTAAAATTAAATATAATTAATAATATATTATTCATATTTTAAACATTAGATATTATTTTTATTTATAATATATTTTATATTATTATAATTTTTTTTTTTATATTTATTTATTTTTAAATAATTTATTTTCCTTATTTTTATTTATTTATAAAAATATTATTAAATTTAATATAATTAATTTTTTAGAATATTTAAATATAATATTATTGATATAGATTAATATTTAAAAAAAAAAAAAAACTCCGAGACCGGGAATTGAACCCGGGTCTCCTGCGTGACAGGCAGGAATACTAACCACTATACTATCTCGGAATTTACATTATTTTAGTCAAATTAAAAAATTATAAATATAAATTTTAATTCAAAAATAATAGTTTATTATTATTATGTTATTTTTTTCTGTGTTTCGAAAATTTAAATAAAAAATAAAATAAAAATATTAACAAATTCCCGATTTTTTTGTTTAAAAAAAACTTTTATTTCCTAAAAAAAATAAAATCAAATAAAATATAATTAAAAAACACACTAAAATAAAAAAATATGTATAAAATAAAATAAAATTCATAAAAAATTCAAAAGTCTTTAATAGAAAATGATGAAAATACACAAAAACTAATAAATTTTCAAAACTAAAGTAAATCTAATTAACTAATATAGGTTGAATAAAAGCGTTTTTTTGGCCAAGATATAAGTAATATAGAATAAGATAGTTATTACCAACAAAAACATAATTAAAATTAAAAAGAAAATCGAAAAAAATAAATTTAATAACTCTAAAAATCGCAAAAAATTTCCTTTAAAAACCCAATATAAGAATATGAATTTGAAATCTACTCCTATTTAAAATAAACAGAGTCTAAATACATCCCTAAAGATCCCATAATAAAGCCATTCCAATAATAAATAACTTTATTAACACGTCAAATATTAATCGACTGGTTAATAGATGTACATTTAAAATTTAAACTAAAAGAAAACACATTATATATATGTATAAACATATTAGACCGTTATATAGAAAAAACTAACATTTAAAAAAAAAGTTTTTAATTAATTGGATGTGTATGTATGTTTATAGGTAGTAAATATGAAGAAATATATGCTCCTGAAATAGATGATTTTTTATATATATGTGAGAATTCATATTAGAGAACTGAATTTTTATAAATGGAGTTCGAAATTCTGAAAAAACTTGAATTTTGTGGTTGTTTTGTGACTTGTTGGGATTTTTTGGGATTTTAAAGGAAAAATTTATAAAAAGAAGAGATTTTTCAGATTTAATTTTTGGTTGAAATTTGTTTTTTGGAAGAGAAAATTTAATGTTTTTTACCTTCTTTTATTTTCGAGTTTTTTTTTGGGTTTTTAGAATTTTTCTAAAATAAAAGAAATTTTTAAATTGGAAAAAATATTGAAATTTTTTTAAAGACAATTTTAAATTATTTCGAAAAAGTTCAAAAATTCGAAAAAGAAATTTTATTATTAAATGAATATGAAATTTCCTAAAATAGAAAAATTAATTTATACCTTGAATAAAATTCATCAAATTCTGAAAATTAACCAACTTTTGAAAAAGAATGCTAAGAAATGAAGCATTAAATTAATTAATAAGTCAATGAAATTAAAATCTAGTTTATTAATTCAAATAAAAATTTAATGTCTGTCTATAGAAAGTTCAATTCCGATGTTTTTTTACGAATAGCAAATCCTTTTTTGGAAGAAGTTGTAAGTTTTATTAATTAAATGTGAGAAAAAAAAAAAAAGAAAAAAAAAAAAGATTTTTTTTTTTTAAATAAATTAAATATACATATGTCAAATGTAATATATATATAGTTCTACTTTTTATTAAAATATATAAATAAATTGAATTTAATCAATAAATATTTTTTAATAAAACAACAAGAAATTTAATATCTTTATTTAAAATAAAAATTAGACAAAAAAAATTAAAAAATGCTAAAAGCTTCCCAAAAATTAATATAATTAAGAAAATAATTTCCTAAATATAAAATTGATTCATATTTAATTCCACATGATGATGCACATAATGTTATATATATTTATAAAAAAAGGCATATTTAAAATAATAATAATAATATATATATATATATATATATATATATATATATATATATTAAAAAGAGTGAATATATAGCACCATCAGACGAAAGATTAGCTTTTATTTCAAATTTTAAAGGTTCATCAGGATTTGCATTTATTACAGAAGAAAATGCGTTTCTTTGTACAGATTCAAGATATTGGTTAGAAGTATATATATATATATATATATATATAAATATATTTTTATAAATAAAATATATATTTTTAAGGCTTCAAAATAATTAGATTAAGAATGGGAATTAAAAAAATTAGGAATCGGTATATTTAATTAAAAATTATTATAATAAACAAAAAAAAAGGCTTTAAACCTTGGTTCACTGATGTTTCTGAAAACCAAAAAATCGGATTTGATCCTTTATTATTTACAAATGGTAAAAACTAATATAATTTTTTTTTAATATAAAAACAAATTAATAATAGAATATATAGAAAAAAGATAAAATGATTTTAAATAAAGAAATATAGAATTATTACCAATAGAACCAAATTTAATTGATGAAATATGGATAAACAAGCCTGAAGATCAAATAAAATAAGTTTATTTACAAATAAATAAATAAATATATATATATATATATATATATATATATATATATATATATTTATATATTTTCTTATATAAATATATAATAGATTTCTATACATGATATGTAATTTGCATGCTAATCAACTAAAGATAAAATATATAAATTAAAAGAAATATTAAAAGAATAAAATTCGAACTAAATTCTTACTTCATAACTAGACGAAATAGCCTGTTTATATATAACTAAATAATAAACAAATAATTATTTTAAAAAAATAAAGGGCTATTAAATTTAAGAGGAAATGATATAGAATATAATCCTGTATTTAAATCGTATTTAATAATTTAATTTTTAACTGAAAATTAATACGAAGGTACTTTATATATAGACTAATAAAAATTAAATTCTAAAGTAAACTAATATTTGACTGAAAACCATATATAAACAAGCCCATATAATTAAATATACTAAGATTTATAAGAAAAAAAGAAAAAGATCACGATATAAAAATCCCAAATAAACTAAAAATTATACTAATCGATTCCTAAGGAAAAAATACACACAATATTAGGCTAATCAACATCCCCTATATCTAAAATGAAAGCCTAAAAAATTCCTGAGTAAATAAAAAGACTTAAAGATGCAAATATAAGAGATTAAGCTGCTTTAGTAAGTTATTTAGGCTGGTTAGAAAACTAAATTATTGAAAAAAAAAACACGAATTTAAATGAATATACAGCGTCTATTATATTGGATGAAAAAAGAAAAAAAAGTGAACGAAATTAAGGTCTATCTTTCCCTACTATATCTTCAGTGGGTTCAAATGCCTCAATTATACATTATAGACCTTAAAAAGAAACTGCTTTTTTAATAGAAGAAGATAAAATTTATCTATTGGATTCTGGTGGATAATATTTGTAATTTTTTTAAAAAAAATTATATATATTTATTATATATAGAGATGGTACTACAGATATTACAAGGACTTTTCATTTCGGAAATCCTAAATAAGAAGAAAAAGATGCATATACAAGAGTTTTATTAGGAAATATTGATATATAGAAAGTAATATGGCCAAAGAAAAATTAAATAGCTGGATGTGATATTGATGTATTAGCCAGAAGGCATTTATGGGAAGGATTTTAAGATTATGGACATGGTACAGGACATGGAATTGGATATTATCTTAATGTACATGAAGGACCGCATGGAATTAGTAAAAATAATAAGGAAGTTTTGATCGAAGGAATGGTAGTTAGTAATGAACCTGGATATTATAAAGATGGAGAATTTGGAATTAGAATAGAAGATACTTTAGTTGTAGTTAATAAAGGAAATGAGTATTTAGGATTTGAATGTTTAACTTTGTTTCCTTATGATAGAAATTTAATTAATATTAAGTTATTAAATTAAAATTATATTGAATTTATTGATTAATATCATAAAAAAGTAATATATATATTATTTTAATAATAATAAAAAAAATTTCAAGGTTTGGAATATTTTGTTTCCTATTTTAGAAAAAGAAAAAGATATTTAAGGTATTAAATGGTTAGAAAAGAATACTTTACCTTTATAATATGAAAAGTGAATATAAAAATAAAATATTAAAAATTAAAAAAAAAATTAATATATATAAATATATATATATATATATATATATATATATATATATATTTCTATAATATATAAATATATATTTAGTTTATTTTATTTTAGCATCTTTGATATTAAATTTTAGTTCAGTCTTTTTTAATTATATATTATAATTTTAGTTTTTTATATTTTTATTTAAAAATTAATATTTATAAATATAAAATTATAAAATAAAAAAAAGTTTATAAGTTTTTTAATTGCCTAGTAAAATATTTTTAATAGATTTTAATTATTTAAATTATAAACAAATAAGATATTAATAATAAATTATTTTTTATTTTTATTAAATATATTAGAAATAATTATAAAAACAAATTATACAAAATTATAGATAAAAAAACATAATAATTGAAATAAATACTAATAAAAAAGAAAAATAGAAATTAAAAAAATTTTATATACATATAAATATATTTATTTTATTTTATTTTATTTTATCTTATTTTATTTTATTGTTTTTTTTTTATTTTTTTATAATAATTTTAAAATCATTTTATTATTAAAATTACTATTCTTTGAAAACACTACATATATAAAGATAATAAATTAATTTTTTTTAGAAATTCCATATTAAATTAAAGAAAAATAAAAATAAAAATTTAAAATGTAATAGAAATTATAAATATATATATTTTATGATAAATATTTAGTATATATCATACTTTTCTTTTTAATATTACATTTTATATAAAATATTATATATTATATACTTTATTAATTTCGTTAACAGGTATAAAAGAAAGTAAACACTTTGTTGACCATATCTATAATAATATATGACATATATAAATTATTTAAATATATATTTAACTTATTTATTTATATTTTATAAAAAAGGAATCCAAAATAATAATAAAGAAACTAATATTACTATAATAAAAATAATTAGAAATAATATTCTTTATACTATAAAGTTTTAAATTTTAAATTCCATTTATTTTAATAGTATATCTTGTAAATATCTATATGAACTTTTAATATATAAAGTTTATAAACTAACTAATTAAAAAAATATAAATTAAAAATATTTTAAAATATATATTTAAAATATCATTTTATTTACATAATTCATAAAATTCTGGAATTCTTAAAAGATTAGCTATATTATTCATATATATTGTATTTTAATTATTTGTATATATTTAATAATTTTTCATTTAACTAAAATTAAAATTTTAATTAACAAAACTTTAAATCCAATCATATCTTTCTTTTTGATATCTTAATAATTAGAAATATCTAATTGTACTTATAACTAATCCCTATTTTTAAGTATATAAATTTATATTTGACAATTGAACATATAATTTATATCTAATTACTTATTTTACAATTTCATTAGCAAAAGTATTACAATCATTAAAATTAACACCTTAATTTTCTGAAATAAAAATACATATGTCTTTAAACATAATATTATTAAAAGAATCTAAATACCCTACGTAATCATCAAAATAATTATTATTTTAAGCATGTTGCTAAAATAGTTATATTAATAATAATATATAAATGTATTTATATATATAAATATACTAAATGTATATCTGTATTTAAATTAAATACAATTTCTATTAATTCACTCATATACAAAGAAAAATTTTTATTTAAGAATGTTTATTATTTTTTAATAATATTTTAATTTTATCCATTAAAAATTAAAGAATAATATCCATCAGTTAGATGAGTTATATTAAATTCGTTATGTAAATTTTGTATAATATTTAATTATTATTTTTCACAAAAGTAATTAATGATAAAATAAATTTCAATAAAAATAGAAAAAAAAAGTATTTTTATAAATAAACCAAAAACTTCATATCGAGTATTTTTAAATTTTTTTTTTTTTTTTCCAAAAATACTTTCTTATTACTAATTAAAATCCTATTTTTCATCTATAAAAAGATAAGAGTCACTATTAGCATCATCTTTATTAAAATTAAAATAAAGAATATATATATATATATATATATATATATTTATATATATATATATATTTATTTATATATTTATTTATACCATCATCTTCTTAATTAACTTAAGCAATAAAATTTTAACAATTATTATATAAATATTATGCAGTTTTATCTTCAATTTCCAAAAATATTCTTAATATTGTTTATTTTGTCTGTATAGTTTATCCTATTAAAAATGATAAAATTATAGAGAAAAAAATCATTAAAACAAATGCAATTATAATAATATTTATCTAAAAATATAACATAAAATCTAAATTAGTATTTAAATTAGTATTTTTTTCCTAAATAATATCCAATAAGACTACTGAATAATCATTTAATCCATTAAAACTAATAAAATAGTAATCATTTTATGAATTTTATATAAATTAAATTTCCTATTAGATTAAAGAATGAGCTCTTGATATAATTTACTCTGTAACCGAATTAATATTTAGATTATAAAAATTAGTATCTTCTTCATTGTATTTTATATTGATTACTTTTTCAGAAGGAGAAGATAAATTTATTAATTTTTCATTTAAAATTTTTAATTAATTTATACTATTTTAAATCATTTCCTTTAGTGTTTTTGAATCACTATCTATATTTTTTTCAATTTATTATTTTAAACTATATTAAGGAATACGAATTCCTTATGAAACTAATTTTAATTCACGTAAATATGATATAATTTCATTTATACAAGAAAATTTTTAAGATTCATACTAAACTTTTAAATATTCTTCATTTTATATATATATGTATTTATAATTTAAACCAAATTCTATACAATTTCTATATTATTTTTTATATATAAATATATTTATATATATTTATATATATTTATATTATATTTATATATATTTATTATTTATTAAATATATAGACAACATTAAAATTATCACAAAAATTATAAAAAATGAGACATATTTCAATTATTAAACAAAAATTGAATTTGATTATTTCTCTAATTCATAGTTTAAGGCTTTAGTTATATTAAAAGAGGTATATTTACTCTATTATAAATTATTTTATTAAAAAGAAAACTTATTATTAGCTAATTATTGGATTTATTTTTCGGATTTATCATGTTCTTTTTCTTCCTCTTCATCTTCAATATTTTCTTAGTCTTCATCATGTTTATATTTTTCAGTATCCTAAATTTAATTATAGACCAGTCTAAATGTTCTTATACCTTCAGTGAGGTTTTTTTTTACTAAATCTTGCTATATATTGTCTTTTTTTTCCTCTTCTTCAATTTAAATACTCCTTACTAAAATAATATTATTTTATTAACTTCTATTTACAGATTCTAAATTTTATTAATCCTAGATATTTTATGAAAAATCATATTGATTTTAATAAATGTTTTCATAATTTTCCCCTAAAAAATACTCTCCATTATAATTTAAGTTTAGATCTTATTAAATTTACAGTTTAAATTAAAAACAGTATTTTTATTTTTCTTAACAGAATTTAAATATACTGTCTAAACAACATTTTGTTCCTTTTATTTTTCCTATATATATTCTATTTTTAAAATACCTCCTAAAAATTCATCTCCTCTACATTTCAATTTAATTTCCTTTAACTAAACATTTAAAATAGACTATTTCTCACTTTATCCCCATAAAATTAAGTCATCTTAAAATTTAGGAAATGTATAGCTAGTCTATTTACCTTATTTACTCATATATTCTTTCATATTCGATTCTATATCAAATATCTAAAAAAATAGCAAATATGTAAATAATAAATATAAGAATTATTACAATTTTATCAATATGTATTTAATTTTAAATAATAATCTTATTATCAATACCTAAAATATTAATACAGGCTATAAATAAATAAAAATATATAAAAATATAAAAAATATATATAAAAATAAGTATATATATATATATATATATATATATATTTATATATATATATTTATATAATACATGATGATATATCATTAATAATATAAAATTAATCAAATATTAAAAAGGCTATATTTTTAGCCATTTTTTCTTTCCTAAAAATGCCTAAAAACTCATTATTTTCTTAGATGGGATTATAAATTGGTTAAATTTTTAAATTTATTGTAAAAATATACTATTGTTTATGTTTTCCATATATATTTAATATTTTTTCCTTATTGCTTTGAAAAAAGTTCTCTTGGTCTTTATTTTCGCTTTAATATTTTAGGATTTCCTAATGTAAATTCGCATATAAAACAGGCATTAAAAAGCTCACATTTTTTCCCAAAAAATCGCTTTTTTAAAATCCAAATAGACCCACTAAACTTAAATTTGAATATAAAATTTCCCCCATTTTTTCCTCTTCCATAGTCATATAAATTACCGCATCTTCCTTTCCATCCAAATTAATTTTTTGATTATTAAACCCTACAGTAATATCTTTCTAATTTAGCAAAGTTTGTTCGATTTTCCCCGCTTTCTCTAGCACTTAAAGTCCTTATCTCTTATCATTAAATATATCAATCAAATATTTTGAGTATAACCTCAATACTCTAGGTATCTACGCGTCTTTTCCTCTCATAATCTTTTTCTACATGCCATCTACTGCCTATTTTAATGGAAAAAGTTTACTTCCTATATCATATAGCTTAAACAATTCTGGTTTTTCATCTAAAAACTGGCTCCAGAATTCCATTAAAAGAGTGACTGTTTATTCCATTGCCAATTTAAAGTTATATATTTCAATTTATTGATTTTTGAGGTTTCCATAGTCATCTTCATTATTATTAATTTCATAAATTTGGTTTTGAATATTTTTTTTGAGATAAAAGAGTACAAATTTTTAATCAAAATCTAATTTATAATTTTCAGTTTCTAAGATTTAATTTAAAGCCTAATTTTTGTTTTTAGTAATTTTCATTAAAAATACCACAAAAAAAATTCTTAAATCAATATTTTAAGGAAATTTCTATATATTTTATTCCAAAATTTTATATATCATTTCATATATTAATTATTATTTTTTATCCTATTAATGTTATTTATCTTCTCTTTTTTTATTATTATTATATTTAATCTTTTTTAATGCACATTAATAATCTAAACAAGTATAATTATGAAATTCTATATATCCATTTAATAATTAACCATGTTTACTTTTTTTATAATCATTTTCAATTAATTTTAATACTTAAATAATATGCTCTATTACTTATTTTCCGTCTTAAAATTTATTTACGTTTATATTTATTGCTTTTTGATATTTCTCGAATTCTATTGGATTAAAAAATACAAAAAAAAAAAAAAACGGAACACCACTAATCCAAATATATATATTTCCATTAAAAATTCTATTTTCACTAATCTAAAATAAATAATATAAATATATATTATATATATATATATATATATATATATGTATATATTATTTACATATGATAATGCTAACATAATAGCTGTCCATATATTAATAGATTATAGAAAAGAATATATTTTAAATATTTTAATATTATTAAAATAATTATTTATATGTATTTTATAAAACACTAATATACTTCCGATTAAATAAATAATTATTTTTATATTGACTTATTCTTATTTATTAAAGAAATTCATTAATAAAACTAAAATGGTTTCATATATTAATAACCAAATTATTCCTTTATTATTTCTTTTAGAATTCGCTTTTTTATCATTATAGATTCCATCAAAATAAAAACATCCCAAAATAAGAATAATCACAGATAATAAAATTAAGCAAAATATACTTCCCGTAAAATAAAAAATATGCATACCCTATATACATTATGATTTATTTATATATATATATATATATTTTTTTTTTACTTAAAAACATTTTATTTCTTTATAGAAAACTAAATTTAATTAAGAACTATCGTAATTAGATTATTCACAATTTAAATTAATTAAAAAAACATCCAGAAAAGGCATATATAGTATATTTAATATCAAATTAGAGACAATAACTAAAAAATTAGTAATTATATTAGAGAATATTTTCTATTTATTTAAAGAAACAATACAATATAAAAAACAAAGCAAATATAAAATAATAACAGAAAAAGAGAAATAAAATATAATTAGGCATACATTCCAATCTTAACTTCTATATATTTGAAAAACACCAACATATCCGAATATTTAAATCATATTTTTTGATATAGAATTATTCCATATGTAATTAATCTTTTTATTTATACATATAAATATATTATTATATAGTTTTTTTACTTAAGGATTAAATGCATAATAATATATTTAAAAATATTAAATTATACAAAATATAGCATTTATTAAAATATTTAATTCATCATGTTTTAATATTATAAATAAAAACTCAAAAATAGAATTGATAAAACTCTTTTATTAATTAGTTAAACTACTTATTTAATTTTATGAAGTTTATAAAAATGCCTATGATTCAGGACTATTATATTGATTCATAATAATTTTTTTATTATTATATAAATTATATTTTTAAAAAATTTATTCATATTTTTAAATTTTATTATTTAATATGTTTTTTTAATATAATTTAAATATAATAATTTTTAAAAAATTAAAAATAAATATATAGAAATAATAATATTCATTAAAAAAAAAAAAAATTAAATGTATATTTATCTGAAAACTATTAATATAAAATAAAATAAAACAAAAAAAAATAAAAAATATTTTATAAATTTTTATATAAATTTAAAAAAATAAAATAAACATTTATCAAATATCTATTTTAAATACATAAAAAATTAAAATTTATTTAAAAAATTACTTATTCTAAAAATATAAAAAAATTATAATTTATATATTAACCTATTATATTTACTATTTCATTTTATTATTATAAAAATAACATTATATTGATATTAATTATTATTATTATTTTTAAATAAATAATAAAATAATATATATATATATATATATATATATATATATATATATATAAATATATATATTACATTTTTTTATATTTTATTTATTTACATATATTTTTATATATAAATAAAAATATAAATTAATTAATATATAAAAATTTAATAAAAAATTAAAAAAAATAATTTCTAAAATAAAAAAAAGTTTTTAAATATAAAAATTATAATAATATAAAATAAAATTAAAAAAATATGGGTTAAATATGCAATACAATATGTAATAATAATCAATAATAATAAAATTAAAACGATATCTAAAATGCGCAAGAAAAAGATTTAAAATCAGACTAAAAATCTACAATTAATTAGCAAGATTTTAGTTCACCTTTATCTTTGAATAACGGATTAGATCCAAATAAACAACTATCATACAATGATTTTGAAAAGATAGAATTTTTAGGTGATGGAGCATATGGTTAGGTTCTTTTAGTAAAGAAAAAATCAAGCAATAAGATATTTGCAATGAAAATAGTTAAAAAAGACAAAATAATAGAAAGAAATTTAAAGAGAAAGATGATTGTGGAAAAAAACGTATTATTAAAAAATAAAAATCCATTTTTAGTAAGATTAAGATATTCTTTTTAATCACATAGTAAACTTTATTTAGTCATGGAATATTGTCCAGGAGGTGAATTGTATTATTATTTAGCAAAAAATAAAAAATTCTCTATTGAATTAGCGAAATTTGTAGCAGCAGAAGTAGTTTTAGGTAATAATAAAAATATATATATATATTTAAATATACATTTAAATATATAAATAGATATATATATATATTATTTATACATAATAAATATATATATATAATATATATATATATATATATATATATATATTTATTTATAACTATTACTTTTATTTTTTTTTAATTTATTTATTTAAATTTTTTTATATATTTATGTTTTTATATATTTTATATTTATTTTTTTATATTTAGGAATGGAATATTTAAATAATACAATGAAAATAATTTATAGGGATTTAAAACCTGAAAATGTTTTAGTTAGCGATGACGGTCATCTAAAAATAGCTGATTTCGGTTTAAGTAAATAAATATAGATTTAAGACGAACTATGTTATACATTTATTGGTACTCCTGAATATATAGCTCCTGAGATTATACGAAGTAAATAATAAAGCGATAAATTAGGTTATAAAATTTCAGCTGATGTTTGGGCTTTTGGCGTTTTTTTATATGAAATAATATACGGCTAACCCCCTTTTAGAGATAGATAGAGGAATTGGTATTCTATTATGAAATAAATACTAACTAATAATCCTAATTTTACAAATGATTTTACTGAAGATTCTTAAAATTTAATTAAAGCCTGTTTAAATAACGATCCAGAAAAAAGACCTAATTGGCCAGTTATAAAACAACACCCTTTTTTTGGTAATATAGACTGGTAAAGACTTTATAAAAGGGAATATGAAAGCCCACTAAAATAATTTATGAATAAAAAAATTAAAGATGATAAACTTTAAAGACCAAAACCTATATTTGAAACTCCCAGTAATTAATAAATGCCTGGATTTGAAGGATTCACTTATAATCCTTAAGAAGGATTTACTTATAATCCAGAAGGAATTATATCTACAACAAATCTTTGAAATAAGTAATAAATGAATGATTTATAAAATATAAATTGAGATTTTTTTTTTTAATTTATTTTTTATTAGTTTTATAAATATAATATTAGAAAATTTCTATATATAAAAATTGTTTTCTTAGTATTTTTATTTTAGATTAAATTTATTTATAAAATAATTTAATTTTTTTTAATTAATATAATATATATAAATTAAAAAAAAATGTATATGATTTAAATTTTAAAAAATAATATAAACACACTATAGTATATTTTATAAATATATATATTTAATAATTATAATAATTAAATATATATTAATTATATATTTAAAAAATATATTTATAAATTTTTTTTACTAATAATTATTTAATTATCTAAATTTTTTTAAATAAAATCAATTCAAATTATATATAAATACTAAAAGATATTGTTATAAAGTTTTTTTAAAATAAAAAAGAAATCATTATATTTATTAATAAATAATATTTATTACAAAAATATTAAAATAAAAAAATTAAATCTATATAAAATATATTTATATTTATTTATTTGCAACAAAAAAAAAAATCTAAAAATATATAAAACTATAAAAAAAAATGTATTAAAAAAAAATTAAAATTTTTAAATAATAAAAAAGAATATTTATTTTAAATATTTAAAAGTAATTATATTAATAGAAAAACATAACAAAAATATAGATATAAATTAAATAAATTGATATTGTTAACTTTAATAAAATAAAAAAATTTATAATAAAAAAATAATAAAAGAAAATTTATATAATTATATAAGAAATTTTTTAAAAAAATATATAGCTGTGTTAAAAAAATTATAGAGTAATTAAACATAATAAAAAGAGAAAAAAAATATAATTTAAATTATAAATATGAAATTAGTTTAAACAATATGGATTATATAAAATTATAATATTATATTTAATTAATAAAATAAAAATAAAATTATAAATATATATATATATATATATATATTAAATAAATTTAAAAAAATAAATTTAATTTTTCACTCTATTTATAACAAATTAAAAATGTAAGAAACTGAATATATGGACTATTTATAATCGTTTTTAACTGTATAAGCTCCAAATATTTCTGAATTTACTTTAGAAGAAATTTAATAATTAATAAATAACTATTCCGGGCTTTTATAATAACTTGCTAAATAATTACTTTAACAAATTTTAATAATAAGCAATCTATAAAATAATTCTCAAAATGACAAAAATCTACCAATATTTTAAAACAAATCTAATATTTGTTAAAATTGTATACAAAATAATTTTGATGAATAAAGAATTTTCGATAAAATATAAAGTAAAAACAAATAAAAAATATTAAATAAAATATAAAAAAAGTTATCAGAAATAAATTAATCGAAGTAAATAAAAACTAATTTAAAATTAATTTAAAAAACGATTCAATTGAAAATAAATAAGAGTAATATTTAAATAAATAAAATAAAAATTTAAATAATAATAAAAACATTATCACTAATAAAATAAATAACAAATAACATATTTATTCTAATACACCTAACATAACATTCACTTATACACCAAAAACGTTGGAATTAAGAGAATTACCTAGAAGAGTAACAGCTACAGGAAGTACTCCTTCCTCAAATTATGTATATACTGTAAAAAAAGGAGGAGTTATTAAAAAAGAACTTTTAACTGAAAATAAAATGAAAAATTATAATTCAAGCAATAGAATAGAAAGTGATATGATAAATTAATAGGAATAATAAAAAATAGAAAATGAATATAATTATAAATCAAATAAAGGAAATTAAGATTTTAAAGATATTATTTAATTATGAAATTTATAATTTTAAAAAATTATAATAAATGTTTTAAATTTATAAATATATATATATATATATATTATATATATATTTAAAAATTTTTTTTATTTTTTTTATTTTATTTAATATAAAATTTTTAAATAATATCAACAACATTTTTTCGTTTTATTTTTTTTCTTTTTTTATAATTTTAAACTATTTTAAATATTATAGTTTTATTCAAAGTTTTTATCTCTATATTATTCATACAAATTATATGCAATTTTTTAAAAAATTAAATCGACATTTATTTTTTCGAGTGCACTACATTTGATAAACTACATATTATATTTCTTCTAATATTCATTTAAGATGTTCTCATCAGGTTCTTCATATTCTAAATCACATTTATTTCCTACTAAAATCTTAAAAATATTATAATTACATTATAATTATAATTAACATAACCAATACTATATGTCAATTAATGATTATTTATCAGTTAAATCAAATACTAAAATAGCAGCCTAAGTATTTTAAAAATAAGAATATACTAATGGCCTATATTTTTCTTAACCTGCAGTATCCCAAATATATAATTTTATTTTTTTGTTATTAATTTCAACAATTTTTTATTTATAATCAACACCTACTAATATTTAAAACAACTAACATATATAAATATATAATTATAAATATATATATATATATATATATAAATATATATATATAAAATATTTAAATATTTATATGAAATTAAAAAATTTATTTATTTATATACTTGTAGTTTATGTTTTTATATAAGAACCTTCTTTTTCAACATATCTTAATAATAATAAACTCTTTCCTGTTCCCTCTCTTCCTATTATTAAAACTTTACAATTAATTTAATCATTTATCATCATTAATTAAATGTATTTTTTTATTTTTTTTATTTTTTATATTTATAATTAATAATTTTATAAAATAATACTATTAAATTTTATTTTTATATATATAAAATATATATTAAATATTTATATATGTATTTATTTCATTTATTTTTGCTTTTTCTATTTAAAATTATTAATACAATAAGTGAAACTAAACAAACGAATGCCCCTGAAAAATAAGCTACGATTAAAACAGGATTTTTTTATCCAAAAGCACTTGTTGTAGTCATTATAAATGATTTTTATCCATTGAATACTTTTACATCATAATCTAAATATTTTATTTTAAAAATTATATAAAAATAACAATATATTTACTATTTTAAACTTCAATAATATAATCTCCTACTTCTAAATTTTATTTAATCCTTCCCCAAAGTTTTTTAAATCTTCCCATACCAGAAGTTCTCATCCATACCATAAAATGCTCTTTTAATTTATATATATATATATATATATATATATATATATATATATATATATATATATATATATATATTAATAAAAACCATTTGTAACATTTAACCACATAGAATCCTAATTAGTATTTAATTTATAATTATAATTTTTATCAACATCCCATGCAATATCGTTTTCGTCTATATCAATTTTAAGTGGATTTTTTTACCCGTCAACAATTTTATATAATTTATAAGTATCTTTTTGTATAATTATATATATATATATATACATATTTATACACGTATATTAAATAAAAATACCATTAAAATATGTTTTAGCAATTAGCCCGCAAGGATTTGCTGCTTCGTCTTGAATTAGTTCTTTTCCTGTAATGCTTGTTTTTTTTCCCATTTATTTATTAGTTACATATGGTTCACAATCAGAAAGTTGACTTATAGATCTAACTTCTCCCCTTAATTATAGTACATCCTTTTAAATAAATATATATGGATGGTTTTCTTTTATTATTATTATACTTTTGATTAATAAAATTTCCTGTGAGTTTGGTAAAAATTATCAATCTCATAATAAAAAAATATAGGTTATTCCATATTTTAATCTATTTTTAATTAGAATTTACACGTTTAATCGTTTAATTAACAATAATCGTCATATCTTTTTTTATATTCAACTATTTTAAAGTAGTAAACAATAAATATAATACCAAAAGTTAAGAAGAATAAAACTAATTCATATTTTATTAATTTTATTTAAAAAGAAAAATGTTTAATTTTTACATAAAGCACTAAATAATTTCAAGTTTCTATTATATTTTGAATTAAATTTCCATTTTCTTAAAGCTGTATTTAGAAAATCGTCTCCATCATCTTTTAAAGTTCTTTATATAGTTCCTTAACCATAATTTTCTCCCATATATTTATATATTATATTTTAAACTGAAAATAAAAAAAAAACAATATATATTTATAAAAAATGAAAAAATCTATTTATAAAAATATAAATTAAATTATAATATATAAATGTATATAAAAATTATAGATTTGTAAATTACAATTTAAATATATTTTTCCTATTATATATGTATAAAGTATAAAAAATTTAAAAAAACATAATAAATTAAATTATGAATAGAATATATTATAAAATATTAACTATTGAAGAATTGATAATTATAAAAATAATATCAATAAAAATAATAATTATAATTAAATATTATATTTATTTTTATAAAAATATATTTAATATTTATTTTTTATTTAAATATATATTATAAGATATTTATATTTTTTATTAAATTCTATTTAAAAAGAAAAAATATATTTCATTTATTTAATACAAAATGTTTTTTGTTTTTTATTTTTTTATTTATTTGTCTTTTCTTAAACTATATTTATAACATTAACTTGATTATTAAAATTTAGATAAATTAAAACAAATTAAAACATAAAATGATGCATTAATTCTTATATCAGAATTTATAAACAAAGATGAAATCATAGGCTTAAAGTATTTTTCTTTAAAAAAATTCTTAAATTATTAAAATATAAAAAAGATGCCTATAATATTCTATATTAAATGGTTGGTATAATGCATCTTCCCATATGATAATAAACTACTTCAATAAAAAAAATATTGATTTATATGAAACTTTTATACAAACAAGAAAATAATTAAAAATAGAAAACTTAAAAATATTTTCAAATCTAACAAATTTATTACCTGAAAATTCAACATAGATGATAGAGTTTTAAATAAAAAAAAAAAATATATATAAAAAAAAGAATATAACCATGTTATTAATGGGCATAAAATATGACACATATATTAATGAAAATTAAATTTTCAACAAGATTAGATATGCCAGGTATAATTAAATATATATTTATATTTAAAATTTTATAAATCATAAATAAATTATATATATATATAAATATATATATATATATATAATATATATATATATATTTCGATATATATATATATTTATATAATAATATCTTTTATTTATATTATTTTTAATTTAATTTTTTTTAATAAAATTTAATTAGGATATTCAGAAGTACATAGATTAAATATAACAATAACATTACCTGAATTATATATAGAAGCAATTGCTTTTACTGGTGATAATCCAATTAAATTTAAATTAAATATTAAAACGTATAAATTTATGAATTAATATTATTCAAAATGGCACTAAACAGAAATGGGAACTATTGTTTTAGAAATTTTGAAATCACCATCACCTTATGTTTGGAAAAACATTCATTCTGATGAAAACTATAATCCACCTAATCAATATATTTGGTGGTCCGCTTATTATTAATATAGAAATCAAATGGAAGCAGGATTTTAACTATTAGATGATTCTGAAAGAAGAAAAGAAGATTAATATGATTTAGAATATAATAAATAAGAAAAATTAATAGAAGATAAAAAAATTTTAAAAATAAAAATATAAGAATAAACGAATTAGATAGAAGATTAATATAGAAATTTAATGGTTTAAAATTAAATAAAACAAATATAAATATAAATATAAATATAAATATATATATATATATATATATATATTTATTTATTTATTTATTTATTTATTTATTATATTATAGTATTGTACATAATATATATACAAAGAAGGAAATTTTATTGGTGATCCTTTTGATTGGATATCATGGGAAATATGAAATTTTAATATTCATTATAAAATCATAGTAATATATATTAAATTTATAAAAATGTCTAATATATTATATAGATATTATCTATATATTCTAATTAAATATATAATATTTTTTAATTACATTTTCTAATAATTATAAATATTTATATATATAAAATAAAAAAATATTTTATGAAATATATTTAAATAAAAGATAAATATACAAACATAGTTTATTATTTAATATTTAAATAATAAAATGAAAAATAAATTGCATATATTAAAAAATAATTCTCTTTCAAACATCCATCTTAGGAACAATTTATGCTTTAAGATTTCTTTTTGCTCTAGTGGCTGCATTTTTAACTCTTCTTGCGTCTTATTAAGCAGCTAATTTATCAGATTTAATCTTATTAGCTTTTGAAACATGTATAGCTTCAATAAGTACAGTCTTATTTTTATACAAGTTACCTTTAGATCCTAAATAAAATTCATGATATCTTTTTTTTTTTTTATTAATTAAGTTTATAAATATTTATTTAAAAAATATTTAATTTTTTAGTTTTTTTGTTTATTTTTACTATTGCTTATCAATTTTTTTAGCTGCTCTATATTTTCTTAAAAGTCTTCTCAAAACTCTCTATCTTCTAATCCAAAGTACTTTAGTAGGCATTCTTGCATTTCTTGAACCTTTTCTTTTACCATGTCCAGTATGTCTTCCTATAAAAAAAATAAAAATTAATATTATTATTATTATTATTATTTTTTTAAATAAAAAAAAAAACCTTTTCTTTTGGCTTCTAAGTGTCTTCTTGCTCTTGATCTAGAATGAATTACTGTTGATCTCTTCATAACTAAACCGTCTTTTATAAGTTTTCTAATGCTTGCTCTGGAATTTGCCATTGAAATTTCAGAAGATTCGTTTGGATCTAACCAAAGTCTTTTTTAACCGCATTTCAAAACTGCTGCTGATAATCTTTTTTGGAGTTTTAAAGAAACCATTTTTTTTTTATTTTTTTGTATTATATTTTGTTTTGTTTTGATTATTTTTTTTATATATTTTTATTTTATTTTTCTCTAGTATTATTTTAAATATAAAAAAATTTTTTTAATCTTAGTTAAAATTGATTTTTTTTTTTTTTTTTTTTATTTAATAAATAAATTTTATTTTTATTTTGATTTTTTTTTTTTTTATAAATGAAATTATTTATTAACAAAAATATTTTCATTTTTATAATATGTTAAAATTAAAATTATTTATATTAAATAAAAAAAAAATAATTGAAAAATATAATAAATAAATTATTAAAATTAAAAAAACATAATATATTAAAAAAATATAATGAAAGTATATATAAATATATATATAAAAAAATAATTATTAAAAATATTTTTATTTAAATATAAATATAAAATAATTATTATAAATGTATATATTTAAATATATATATATATGTATTAATTTAATATTTAAAAATAATATGTAATAATAAATTTTGTCATAATTTTTTAAAAAAAATATAATTATATAATAATAGAACAAATTAATAAAATATAAATATTTAATATTTAATATATAAAATATAAATATATATAAATTTATAATATTTATATATATATAATTTTTTAAACTAAAAAATATTTCTTAAAAAATTACAATTTTTATATGTATATATAAATATATTTAAATATTTATATAAATATATAAATATATAAATATTTAATAATTAATTATAATTAATATATACTAATTATTTTATTAATTTAATTTTAATAATATATAAATCTAATTATATAATAATTATCGTTTTTTATAAAGTTATAAAACATATTCATTTTGAAATCTATTATAAAAATAATTATCTTTTTAATACATTTATTTCATTTTTTTTTATTTAAGATTTAAATAAAATAAAATATTTTTAAAATATTAATAAATATAAAAAAAAAAATGTCATAAAATAAAGCTTTAAATTTATAGATTTATTTATAAATATATATAGATAAATAAATATTTATAAGTATATATATATATATATAATAATATTTATATTTATAAAATATATTATTATATAATATCTACATTTTATATATAAATATTATTTATTTTTATATTTTATAAATTCATGTTATAAAATATTTTAAATTTTTTAATTTTTAGGGTTAAAATTTGTTTGTAAATTTAATAATAAATAAATTTAATGAAAATATAAAAATATAATAATTTTTTATAATTATAATTATAAAAATAAAAATTAAATTTATAATATTGTATTTAATTATAAAATAATATTTACATAAGAATGATTAATAACTTTTTATTTTAAGAAGAAAATATATATATATAATAAGATAACAATATAACTGGAAATCTATAATTTACACATAATAATTAAAATATGCGATTCATAGCTCATAAATATAATAATAATAAATCATTTTAAAATATAATTAATCATGATAAAGAAAAGTAAAAGAAACAAATAAATAAGATTAATAAATCGAAAACATAAAACATATAAAATTAAATATTTTATTAAACTAATATACAAACTTAAGTAAATTCTTTAAGTTAACATTAATTCAGACATTTGATATTTTCTAATAATATAAATGAAAGTAAAAAATTATAAATATAAATATAAATAAAAAGAAATTATTAAAAAAAATATATGTGTATTATATAGAAAAATTAATAAAATTTATAAATACTAATAATTACAAATATATAAATAATTAAAAAAAAAATTAAAATTATATAATATATATATATAATATATATATATATTATATATTTATTTATATAATAATTATAAATATATATTTAATAGGTAGATTCAAAAAGCATCTTATTTAAACTTACAAAGGGCTTGTTTATTCATTAAATTTTCTAAAAAATCCCAGCGATAAGTTTATTTTAAGCAAATAAGTTGATTTGCAAATGATTAAAAGTAAAAAATAAAAAATAAATTATAAAATTTTATATATTATAAATTATAAAATAAAAAATTTAAATTATTTTATTTTAGTTTTTAATATACTTTTTTTTTTTTTTTTTTTTATAAAAAAATAACATAAAATAAAATAAAATAAAAATTAATTAAAGAATATATAATATTTAAATAATTAAAGGAATACCAAATATTCAAACAAATGAAAAATACCTTCTATTGGATTTAGATGAGACTTTAATACATACATGCAATGTAACGATAAACCAGATTACATAATAAACGTAAGCTTTGAAATAATATACAAATGATAGGAATAAGAGTTAGACCTTTTTGTTTCAAATTTATTTAAACTTTATCAAAAGATTGGAATATTTTTATTTTCACAGCTTCATCATATGCATATGCTTAAGCTGTGGCTTAATTTTTAGATCCGAATAAAGAAAATATTTAGGGAATTTTAAGTAGATAGAATTGTATGGAAACTAAAAACGGATTTTTTATAAAAGATTTGAGAATTTTGAAAAACATTTAATTAAAAAATACAGTTTTAGTTGATAATTTATCACATTCTTTTGGTTTTTAAATAGAAAATGGAATACCAATACTTGAATGGGTTGAAGATAAGTAAGATTAAGAATTAGAATACTTAATATGTTATTTAAATGAAGCAAATAAATATGATGATGTCCGAATTTTTAATAGAAACAAATTAAGATTAAATGAATTTGCCAAATTAAAGTATGAAGAAATAATATGAAAAAATAAAAAAATCATTACAATATTAAAATTTATAATATTTATTTTAATAATATTAAATATTTAATAATTTTATTTTGCTAAAAAAAGAACAAAAAAATAAAAGCACAAAACAAAAAAAAACAAATTAATAATAAAAAATATATATAATTATATTTATAAATAATTTTTTTTATATATATATTTATATATATATATTTATATTATTATTTACTTTTATATATATTCATATATATTTGTATATATACATATATTTATCTTTTATCAAAATTAATGTAAAAACTAACTTCATGTGTTTAAAAAAAAAAACTATTAACATTTTATAAATATGTATTTGAATAAAATATAGAATAATATCTAAAAACATGTAAATATTCAAGTATACATACAAACTTATAAACTTTTATAAACATGAATAATTTATCAATTTAAAATGAATAACTAACAAAGGAATTATTAAGTAAAATATATTAGATTTAATAAAAATATATAAAAAAATATAGGATCAATAAATTTATAATTTGTATAAGAAGCCAATCCTTATATCGCGAAATAATTAGTTTAATATTGTGATAATACTTAAGTATTAAAAAATGTTGAAGATTATATTTTCAATTTTTTTTATTTGTTTGATTTCAAAGAACTAGAAAGAACATTTGCTGAATTTAAAAATAAAGGAATTAACTTCCGAGCTATTTAATATTTAGAAAGTTAAGCATAATATAATAAATTTAGGACAAAATATCCGAATTAATACCATACCCATAATTTAATAAGTTATAAAAACATTTAAATTCCAAAGAACATAAATGTAACATTTAGTAAAAGTAACGACTTAGTAAATTTGTATTTTAAAGAATAGTAATAAAACCTAATAATATATGGATTAGATCATTATACATATAAATCAGTAATGATAATGAAAGAATTCCAAGAAAAAAATAAAAACTAAAATTTATTTATAATCGAACATCCTCCAATAAAATTACAAAATAAAATTTTTAATATAGCATAAAGAGAAGATTTAATAACTTCTGATTATTTAAAATAATTTTATAAATAATATATTAAAAATCCAAATAATTAATTTAAAATTAATGAATCAGAAAGAATAGTATGTATATATATATATATAAAGATATAAAATAAATAAATAAAAAAAAATATTATATAAATATATTATAATAAAAAGATATTATATAAATATATTTTATATAAATAAATTATATATAAATATTTTATATGTATATATATCTTTATTTTAATAGATATATCAAAAAACTGATGGAGTATTTAAACCAAATGAATCAGTAACATTTATATATAATCAATTATTCTAAAATAATGATAAAATATAAATTTTACTATCTGATTTGACTATAGAAGATGAAATTTATCATATTATAACTTAAAAATCGGACGAAGATATATAAAAATAATTTGAATTATTAAAGTATTTTAAATAATTTTATAGATAGATTTATATATTTATTTATTTAATAGAAATATATATTTAAATGAATAAATTGACTGGGTAATAAAAATAAATAGTAGTGGTTGTTTAGATTGTTCCTAAAATCCATAAAAAGAATAACCTTATGATATTATAAATGCTTGTGGAATTACTGATTATGATTTTCACATTAGAGAAATGTATATAGCTTAACAAACATTGAAATTTATGAAAGATAATATAAATGAGTAATAATTTGTTATGTTTATAGGTAATGGTCATTTATATAGTATTTTAAATTATTTTTTTTAAGAAAATAATTCTTTTGATTATAAAACAAATTTTAAATAATTTGAGAATGATTAAAATTTTTTGAATAAATATTCTCTATATTCCTGCTTTTATAATACTGAAAGAAATCTTTTACCTTTATAGTTAGTAAATTAGAAGAATATATAGAAATTTTAATAATTATAAAATTAATATAAATAATAATTAAAGCCTATATATAATCCTAAATTTAAATGGAATTATATGAAAGACGATAAATTTTGTTATGCAATTTCCCAACTTATAAGTTGAATTTTTTTCTTTTATTAATTTTTTTTTTTTTAAATATAAAAAAAAAAAAAAAATCGAAATTTTTAAATTTTATGTTTTTTTTTTATTTTTTAAAAAAATGAAATATTATTTTTATATATAAAAGATGAAATTAGTAATTTATTTGTATAAAAAAATAAAAAAAAAATAAAAAAATTTATTATTATTATTATTTTTTTTTTTTTTAAAAAAAAAAAATAATCAAAATAAAATCAAATAATTATTAAAAAAAAAAAAAATTTAAATTAAAAAGAAAATAAAAAAAAAAATATAATTATTTTTTCATATAATTAGATTAAATTATAATATAGCAAAATAAATAAATATGAAAAATACTAATATATAATAACATTTAAATAATGAAGATGATAATTAAATTGAAGAATAAAAATAAATTAAATATAAATAAAACTAACAAGATAACATATAAAGCTTAACAATGCAATAAATATAAAATAATTTATAAGAAATAAATGTAACTTTAAAAAATATATATATAAACACATAAATAAATAAATAAAAAAAAAAGAACATAAAAGAAAATAACTAAGAATCCGAAAAAATCGAATAAAATGAACAAAAAAATGATTTCTAAAAAATACTCCATAAACAAAACCTTGAAAAAAAAAACGAAATAGACTTTTAATAGAACTAATAATTAAATATGGAAAACATAATAGAAAATGCTTAATAATTAGAAGAAATAAACATAAATGATTAATAAAATTAAATATATATATAAAACATATATAATAATATATAAAATATTCAATAAATATAATAATAATAATAAAACTAACAATAATAATATTTATTTTAAGATTAATAATAATAATTCTTTTAATTATATGAATAGAACTAGTAGCTTTAAATTTAATAATAATAACATTTATTTAATTAATTTCATTTAAATTCTTTAAACTAACAACCATTTTAATTTTTCTAATAAATGATTCCTTAATAAATACCTTTTTATAATACTTTAAACGATTAAAATCCTTAATCAACTAATAATTTTATATATAACTATCCAGAAAACTTAATTTTAAATTAATATTTATAAAATAACAATACCACCTATATAAATTTAAAGCAAAATCTGAATTAAGACATCCGAAACAAATACTATAAAATCCGTTAAAATAATCCTCCTGAAAAGCTTGACTTGACCAAACCCTATATAAAAATCTAAGTAATGAAAACTAATTAAGAAGAGTTAAATAGTATAAACTAAATTTATTTTATAACACCTTAAGGGATGATCAACTCCAAAAAAAATACGACCTGCGAGGATATAGTTATAGGCCGCCAAGAAACAATAAAAGAGCTAGAACAACAAGAAATTTTCCCAAACGACATTGTATTACCACCTTCAGATAGATCAATTTCAAGAATCCATTGTAAAATAATAACAAAAGACGGTTTTAGAATACCAAAGCCTTTCTCGTATTAATTCTGCATTTTTTTAAAAGCCTTAAAACACTATTAATGCAACCTTCCTGATTTCATAATAAAAGAAATATGGGATTTTTGCAGAAATAAGTACGCTTTTTACATTGTAGACATAGGAAGTGCTATGGGAACTTATGTAAAGATAAAATACGAAAAATCTCAAATTTTAGAAAAAGGACAAGCATTTCTTATTGGTGCAGACAGGCAATTTTACATAATAGACGTAAATCATAATAATAGAGGAAAAGATAGTAATCATTAAGAAGACTTCATTAATTTTTTACTTACAGAAAAAAAAGAAAATAATACAATAATACACGGTCTTAGTAATGAAGAGTTCTAATAATTCGAAGTACTTTATAATTAATTAAATTAAGAAAATAATAATAATTAAGACACATTAGGTCTTGAATACAAAATGAATTTAAGGCCTTTTGTAAAGGTTAAAATTAGTTAAAATGGAAATCCTCATATCTTTGTCTTAAATGAATAAAATATATAGTAAGAATTCAAAATTGGAAGATCTTAGGAGTGTGCTATATAAATTAATGTAAATACTATTTCGAGAAAATAATCCAGAATCATTTATTAGTATTAAAAATATATATAAAAAAAAATATTTATATGTTTTTATTAAATATCATTATAAAGAGATAATAAATGGTAAATAAGAGATGGTGATTTTTAAAAAGAAAGCGCTAACGGAACATGGGTTTCCTTAAGTGATTACAGAGAAAAAAGTTAAGGAAAATAAGAAAGTGAACCAAAAGAAATTGAAGACGGAACTGAAATTAAAGTAAGTGATTCAATATTGAAAATTGAAATTCATAATAATAAAAAAAATTTAAAATAATAAAATTCATTTATTACGGACTCGGATAAAAAATATATGGATATAGAAAAATTATTGAAATGAATATTTAAACAAAATAAAAATTATATTAAATAATTTATATTATATAAATATAAATATATATTATATATATATATATATATAATATAGTTATATATTTAACTAAATAATTTAAAAATTAATTTTTAATTTTTTAAAATATTTTAATTTATAATTATCTATTATATATTTTTTATTTTTTTCAACTTATTGTACTTTTTATATTATATATTTCTTTATTTTTTTTATTTATGTATTTTTTATTAACATTTAGTATTAAATTAATATAAAAATTTATAATTTTATTTTATAATTTATTTTACAAATAACATATATTAATTACACCTTTACTTTTATAAATATATTAATATATATAATTAAAAATAATAATTATAAATATTTTTATTTTTATATTAATTATAAATAATATCCAAAATTATATCAATATTTTGCGTCAGTACTAAAAGGATTTAAATAATCTCTAAAATATGTTTTCTTTTTTTTTTTTTTAATCTTCATTAATTTTTATCCTAAAGGAGATGAAATCTATATAAATTAAAAAAAAAAATCAAAAAATAGTTATAATTATTTTTAATTTTTTTTTACTTCATCTGGAATATTAGGAGTATTAGTAATATATTATTTTATTACTTCATATGATTTTTTATCATCATCTAAAATATTATTATTATAAATTATTTCTAAACTAGAATTTTATTTTTCAATCTAAATCTATAAAATAGGAATGTCTTAAGTATCAGATAAATATTAATTTTCTATTTATTCTACTAATTATTATTATTAATTTTATTCATTTATCTTTGGTTATTCAATTTACTATTTCTCGTCTTATTTATTTTATATAAAAATTAAATTTTTATTTACTTTTTTAATTTTATGTTTAGTATTAATTTTTTTAATTCTTTCTTAATAAATTTAATATCTCATTTTAAAAATCGCTTTAATTTCCTTGATTTTAAAATCTTTCAAGGATTTCGAAAATTTCAGGTTCATTATAAATTACCATTTCTTTTAATTTTTTATTATTAATTATTAAAAAAAATGATAGTTAATGTTATTTTTTTTAGTTACCTTTTAATTTAATCTTTTCATTTTCAGAAATCGTTCCTTTTTTATAGAATTCTGCACTATAATAAAATAATTTTGCATGAGGTAATTATAATTAATCCATTTTTATTTTTTTATTATTAATTATTATAAAAAATATAAAATTAAATATAATTTTCTATCTTATTTTATATTAAAATATTTATTATTTTCTACCCTTCTTTTTTTAATAATTTTTATATTAATTTTATATAAATTAAGCTTGCTTCTTAGATTTTGAAAATATTTTTTTTTTTTTATTATTATTTTTTTTTTTTGTTAAAATAAATAAATTTATCAAAATTTTATTTAAACATAAAAATTGATAAAATAAAAAACAATAAAATATTTATAAATGTATTTATATAAAATAATCAATATTTAAAAATAAGAAAAATATATATATATATATATATATATATATATATATATTTTTACAAGATTTTTTTTTTATAAAAATAAGAAAAATTTCATAATTTATATATACAAAACAAAACTAAAAAAATGAAATTATTTTAAAGATTAAACAAATTCAATTTTTCATCTATTTCTGAATCCCCTTTATAAAGATAACTATTAGTCAATAAAAATAAAAATGCAGTAAGATTTGAAAATCAAAATAAAACATGGACATATTAAGAAATCGAAGTAATTATAAACCAAAAATTTTATATAGATAAATAAAAAAAAGACTCATTCAAATGCTTTTGCATATGGTTTAACTGAACTTGGATGGAAATAAGGTATATAAAAAAAATATATAATAAATAATAAAAAAAATTAAATATAGGTGATAAATTACTTTTATGGGTTGAAAAAAATCATACAAGTGAAATAGTTTGTGCATAATTAGGAGCAGCTAAAACAGGAGTAGTTTTGATTCCATTATATGCCCAAAATGAATAAGAATTAGAAAGTGCAATTAATGAATCGAATGCAAATGGTATTTTATTAAGTCCTAATAGTAAAGGATAATAAGATAAAAAATATATTGATATTATTAATTCAGTAATACCTGAATTATAAAGAAGTATTTATTTTTATTTTTAAAATAAATTATTGAAAAAATTATAGCCAGTAATGGAGGTGCTTTAAAAAGTAGATTTTCTTAATTAAGACATGTCTTCCATACAGGATTTTATACATTTTAAGGAACTTTTAAATATAGAGTAATAATTTTAAAAAAAATGATTAACTTTAATAACAAAAAAAAATAATTAAAATAATTTTTTATAAAAAAAATTAAAAATAATAATAAATATTGTATAAATAAAAAAAAAGTAATTATTAGTCTACGCAAGCAAAAATTTCAATACTTTATCATTGCCAAAAGTAGATCTAAATGCTACTCTATTCTTATCAAATAATAAATCATATAATTTAAAAGAACTTATTTCGCAATCTGAAGGAGCAAACAAAGAATCAAATTTAAGCGAAAAAAACTGAAGTTTTTATAACAGGTGATGCTAGAAATGTATAAGCTTTTTCAGTAGGTAATACTAATTTTATATTAATACAATATATATATATATATATAAATATAAATATAATATATATAAATATAATATATATATTTTATATAATATATATGAATAAATATTGAAAATAAAAAGATATATTTTTATATATATTATATTTTTATTATATTTAAATTTATTTCAATATATATTTAAGGTGTTTTACATTCCTTGTTATATGGAAATTATTCCATATATACTGGAGCTTAAGATCTAAATAAAGTAGGTGAAGTTTTAAGACTTTATTAGTAACCTTTACTTTTTGTAGACACTATTATAGCCTAAAAAACATAAAAATTAGTAATTAATATTTTATAATTTTAGTTTATATTTTTATTAAAAAAATTATAATTTAAGGAAAATTAAGAAAATTTTTCTAATATATTAAATATTATAAGTAGTGATGAATCAGTAAATAAGTAAAAATATTAAAATAAAATTTTTTATAAAAAAATATATTTATTTATATTCTAATATATAAATAAATATATATATATATATATATATATATATATATATATATATATATATATTTCTAAAGATTATTTAGAAACAAATAAGTTTAATAACTTAAACTTTGAAAAGATAAATTTTTATTAAAGAATTTTATTTATTAAGTTTAATAATATTTATTTATCATATTTTTAGATTTAAAAAAAACATTTTTAAATTCATATAACATTATTTTATTTTTTATATATATTTTAAAATAATTAATTTTTTTTTTTTTTTAATAAATTTAAAATAAAATTTTACATAAAACATTTTTAAATATAAAATATATTTATTTATATTTTTTTAAAAAAAACATAATTTCATTCATAAAAATTATCATCAATATTACTTATAATAAATTAAGCGATTAAAATTGCAAAAGCAATTCCTGTCGAACAAATTAATCCGAATCCAATTTTAGAAATAAATTGGATAAATAAATTATAAATACTATTTTTAGATTCAATATTTGTATCCATGATAATTATTTATCCACCGTCTAATAAAATAATAAATTTCCTTTTAAAATTATTTTTAATAAAATTACAATATATATATATATATATATATACTTATTTACAAAGATTATATTTATTAATTTTCTGTAATTTCATAAAATTAAATGTCTTTTACCATTTTTTATTTTAATTTATTCTTAACATCATTTATTTAATATATTTCTATATTAATATTATGTAATTTTAAATATTTAATATTTTTAACCAGTTTAAAATTATGATTTTATATTATTAACCTTTTACAAATCTATTAAATATAATTTATTTTCACCATTTAAACCATTTGTCAACTATATATTAATTTTTATTTAATAATTTTTTTTTTTAAAAAAAAAAAAAAATACTAAACAAATATATTATCCAATATTTGAAAAAACCATTTTTTTTATAGTATTTCTTCCATTAAATATTTTTTAATAATTATTTATTTCTAATTCAAATATAGTAATGTTTGATATTTAACTATTTTTTATATTATATTTATTTAAAAACAAAAAAAAAAAATTAAGAACTTAAAATTAATCAAAATTAAATTATTATTAATAAAACTAATAATTAAAATCTTTTATTCGTGAGAATATATTATATTTATATTAGAAAATAAATTTCTTTAAGATAAATCTTAAAAATCAGTCTATATCTATAATATATATACATATATATATTAAAATATTTATTTTAAAAATAAACATAATTAGTTATTCTCCTTGAAAATAAATTAGAATAATTATTTTCATAAAAATATCTTTCTAATAAATTATGTTATTTTAATTCATTTAATTCCTAAAAATCAATTTCAAATATTTCACAATTTAATAAAATTTCAGAATTTTCTTTTCTATATAAAAATAAATAAATTAAAAACATTTTTTTATTTTTAATAATAAAACTTTATATATGTAATAATTGTTTTTTATTTTTCTCTTATTTAAACAATTTATATATTTATAATTTAAATATATTCAATATTATCTTATCTAATTTTCGGAATTTCAATAATTTATTAATCTCCTCCATTAATATATTAAAATATTCCTATAATTTATTTTATATTTTATATAATAATATTAAAATAAATACTTATCAAATTAAATAGCATTCAAAAATATTTTTCCTGGAATATAATTATATACGAGTAGTTTATTATAAAAAGCAAATTTATTAATTTGTACTTTATCTAAACCAATTTCATAATAATTAACTTTTAATTAACTAAACTAATTTATAAAATTATAAATTTATTCTACTTTAAATTATTTCTAATTACTAAATTTTACAAAAAATTAATTTTCTTTAAAATTATTTAACTCTTTCATTTAAATAAAACCTTCATTACAAAACCCTTTTCTCATAAATTCTCAAATAATTATTTTAATCCGAATCTTTATAAAGAAAAACTATATTCTAATAAACTGAGTCATATATAAATTCATTTACAGTCCCATTAATTTTATCAAAAGTGCACAAATTCCAAAATTAAAAATTACAATTATTATTATCATTATTAAAATCAAAATTATTTAATTTTAAAATAATAATGTCTTTTTGTTTTATTTATAATTTATGCTTTTTTTTATATATATATAAAAAAAATACTTGAATTTGCACTCTTATCATGAATATAATTTTATTTAATATAGATATTAAAAAAAATTAATTTTTATTATTATCATATATTAATTTATTAATAGAATTTTTAGAAATCAAATTTTCTAAACAGTAATTGATTTATTTATTTAATATTTCATTAAAAATATTCTCGTTATTTTCTTAAAAATATTTATCTTATTCATTATTTCTACAATAATATTATTATTAACTTTTGGTTATATTTTGTACAATTAAATGCTTATAATTATTCTTCAAACTTTCCAAAAATGTATATTTATCATTGTATAATTATTTATCTTCGTTTGAATTTTAAATTTCACCTTATATTAAGGGTATATTTAATCCTATTTTATTCAATATATCAGGTAATAAAATTGAAATAATGGCGCATAATGTTATAAATATTGAATTCATAAGGTTATAATAAAAAAAAAAAAAAAAAATTAATAAATATTATTTTAAATTTTTATAAATAAAATAAATATTATTAAAACAAAAATCAAATATAGAAAAAAAAAAATATTAAAAAAAGTAATTAATAAATATTTATATATATATATATATATATATATATATATTAGTTTTTACATATAATAAAACTTAAATAAAACTAAATAAAAATGCAAACACAAATATATAATTATTAAAAAATACATATTACATAAAATATTTAAATAATGATTATTTTTACATTTTGCAACTTAAAATAAATAATAATATATTTATATAAATATTCTACGATATATATTTTTTTAAATTAAGATAATTAATATCCATCTAAGATATTCAAATAATTAAAAACAATATGTTTTTTTAAACGCATGTTAAGTGAACATATATTATATAAAAAATTTAAATGAACATATAGTATATAAACAAGTTAAGAAAACCAATTTTTTATATTTAAAATTATAAATTTTACTTATATTTTTTTTTTGAATATAAAAAAAATTAATTGTATAAATAAGGGCAAAAAAAGATTAAAAATTCAATAAAAACACTATTTATATATTTTCTATTTTAATTTTTTAATTATTATATATATATATATTTTTAAATAATAACATAAATTCAGCAACTACAACAACCAGAGTTTTATTTTACAGGTTATTAATCATAAGAAACTATATCTTCTTTTTTAAGGATAATATCATTATCATTATTTTTAAAACTTTAATTATTTATTTATTAACATTTATGACTATCTTTATAAATTGCTTTATTTATTTTCAAATAAATAATATACTTAATAAAATATTAATACATTATATTAGAAATTCGAAAGATTCTTTAACATTCTATCCTGTTAAAGAACTTGTTTCCTAATAAATTAAATTGTTTTTTTAACAAAATTCTAGTACTTCTTCTTTATTTACTTATCTATTAATTGGATTTTCTTCAATTAAATCTAATTTATTTCCTATAAGCATTATTTTAATTCCTTCTTCGGTATGATTTTCGATTTCTTTTAACCATTTTTTTGAATTCAAAAATGACTAATAATCACACAAATCAAAAAATAATAAAGCGCCTACACTTTTTCGATAATGTCTATTATTTTTTATATATATATATATATATATTTTTGTTTTTTATATAATTAAATTAATACGCTGCTGTTATTGATTTATATTTCTCTGAACCAGCTATTTTTTTATAATTTTATTTTTAAATTATTTTAATCATAAATTACTAAATTACATGTATCCCATATTTAAGCTTTTACTATGCCTTCTCCATCTTGTAGAAGTACTGATTTCGATAAATATTCAACTCCTATTGTTGGAAGTTGATTTTTTGGTAAAACTCCTTTTACATATCTTATTAAAAAACTTGTTTTTCCTACCCTTGCGTCTCCAACTAAAATTACTTTTTATATTTTTTATTGAATTAATATAATCCTTTATTATATTAAAAAATATTTACTTTTATATAAATAATCATGATTTTCTTATTTTGTTGTCATTAACTATTATTTTTTATTTTATTTTGTATAAATAGATAACTTGATTAGTATAAAAAAATCTACAATTTTATTTATTTCAAATATTATTTTTTTTTTATTTATTTATTTTAAATTTAATTTTTGTTTATATAAAATATTCTTTTTTTTTATTATTATTATTATTTTATAAAATTAACAGGTTATATATATAAAATGATAACTTGAAATCTTTAAATATTAGAAGAAAAAAAAAAAAAATACTTAAATAAAGATATAATAATAATTAAACATATAAGAACAAAAATGTATAATGTTTTTTGTATTTTCGATAAATATTCCATACTTTTTTTTTTTTTTTTTAAGAAAAAATTAATTTATTAAATGCTTAGAATATATAATTAATAAATGAAATCCATTTAGATTAATAAAATAATAATTAATTTAAATTTTATGTCTATATTTCATTATTATATTTAATTATTGCCAAATAATTTATTATATTTAACTAAGAGACTGAATATAAAATTTTATATAAATGAATTTATTCTTAATTTTAATTATTATTTATATATATTTATAAATAGATAATAAATCAAAAGTTTATCAAATTATCTGATTTACAATAATTTTTCTTTATCTTTTTATAATTTTAAAAAATCAGTTTATAAATTTGAATTAACCCTATTATTTAGCTACTTAAAACAACATTTTTAATAAATATAATAATAATTTAAATGTATTTTTAATTATTATGAATATTCGGATTTAGAAAATGCTAATTTTCCTTATAAATAGCTATGAAAATGAATAAAAAATACTAAAATATAAGTTTGCATCAAATATTTACAAATATTACTATTATAGATATAAATTAAATAAATAGAAATAAAATTAGGGTTAATTATTGTATTAAAAATATGAAATATTAATGAATAATATAACACTTTTTTTTTTTTTTTTTTTCAAAATTTAATTAATTTTTGAATTCATTTTTAGTACAATTTCTAATAATAGTAAAAACACTAAAAAAATCTTTCTTAAAAATGTTTAACTTTACAAAAAAAAAATTATTGAAAAAAGCTATTTTTGTTTAAAGTTACCACAAAATTATAATATATAGAGTCTTTATTGGATAATTAAATAACAAAATAATTAGACTTGTTAAAAAACTAGCATAATTATAAGCTCAAAGTCATTACGAGTGAGATAAATAAATTAAAAAACCTTCTAGATGTAAATACTAGAGAAATCGAAGCCTTAATTAATCAAAATAAGGTGCTAAAAGAAAACTTTGAGGAAGAAAATAACATATTAAGGATATAAAATAAATTGAGAACAATTATGAATTAGTTAATAATGAAATATGAAAATGAAGCTATTAATGTCTAATTATAATGCTTAGGATATAAAAGGGGCTAAAACATAATAATTAAAATTAATTAAAAGTTTTAGAAAAAAAATGGTATGTTTAAACACAAAAAAAAAAAAATTAATATTATAAAAATATTTAATCTAAAAATATAATAAATTAGAATGTAAATGTTGAGTAAATAAAAAAGATATTATTAATTATAAAAGAAATTATAAATTTTATGTCTCAAATAATGAAATTAAAGATATATTTGGAATTATTTAAATTAAAATAAAATTATATTATTATTTGATTAAATATATTATATATTTTTTTGAATTTTGTTATTTTTAAAAAATAAAAACACTCAAAAAATGAATTTTATTTTTAATATATTAATGATTATTCTTATGTTAAAAATTTAATTAAAAAGGAAAATACTTATAATTAATATTATAATATTTTATTTATATTTATTATAATTTAAGAATAAAAAAAAATCATAATATAATGAAATAAATAATAAGATACTAAAAATAAAAAATATAAAATAAAAATAAATATAAAAAAAATATAGAATATAATAATATATTTAAAAAAATATCTTAGATATAATATATATATTTAATCAAATAAAATTAATATTAATTTTTTATATAATTAAAAAAAAATTATAATGAAAAATTTACAATTAAATAAATCCATTTTTTTAAATTTTATATAAAAATATACGATAATTTGTTTATATATGTTATTTATATATAAGTAATAATTTAATATTATATAGCAAAATATAAAATATAAATGTATAATTATTTAAATATATTTTTATTTTTATATATAAAATATATTAATTTCAAAATTAATTAAAAAAATAAAAATTATTTTTTTTAATTTTATATACTATAATTTTAAACATATTTGAAATAAAATAAATATATAAATAATATATAAATATTTATATATTTATATATATATATTAATATATATATATATTATTTATGAAATTTATAAATATATTTTTTTATATATATTTATATCTTTTTATATCATTATTTATATATTATTTTTCATTTATATAACTAAGGCTTTATTATAACTTTTCCTTTAGTCATATTTTTTTAATAAACATCAATAGCTTAATTTCCTTAATTTAATGAAAACTCTCCTTAAATCTCAGTTTTAAGTAAACTACCTAACAATGTTTACATTTCCTATGCCATAAATTAAAATCCTTGAATTCCCACTTAAGCTAAATGTTTTTTAAGCCACCAACCAGTAACTGTTTTTTCTTAAAATACGAATTCTTATTAAGAAACTTAGACTGGTTCTTAATCTAGAATTCCATAGATATAAGCTGTTGAACCATCAGGCATATTTTCTAGTACTTATCCTGTTAACTTTCCTCCTACCGCATCAAAGAAAATCGTCGCGTTATTTTTTACGGCTAATTCTTTTATTTTTACTTTAAAATCTTCTTTTTCTGAGTTTAATATTATTTCAGCACCTTCTTTTTCTAGTTCTTTTACTTATTCTTCCCTTCGGACAACATTTATTACTTTAATGTTGTTTTTTTGGAAATATCTTACAAACATTTTTCCCAAAGCAGATGCAGCAGCTGAATGCACAACTGCTTTTACATTTTTTTATTAAACAGTTTATAACATTCCTATTACTGTAAAAGGATTCACGAAACTAGTACTTGCTTAATTGAATGAAATATCGCCTTTTATTTCAATAGCATATTAAGCCTCAACTATTGTATATTCTGAATATGAACCTTGTTCAGAAGTAGTTATAAAAGATACATTTTTTCCTACAAGAGAGTCGGCTATGTCATTTCCTCCGCTTTTTACTACAGTACCAGAACCTTCAAACCCTGCAACACAAGGTGCTTTTCTTTAATGTGGGTATTTATTTTATATAAATAAGAGATCGGAAGGATTTATAGGAGCTGATTCAACTTTTATAAGAACTTAATTAGGCTATAAAGCAGGTATATCTATTTCTTTTACAATTAAAGGTTAACAATATTCTTGTAAATAAAGAGCTTTTGTTTTTTTTATTTCCATAGATTCTTGATATGTGATTTTTATATCAGTATGATTTTTATTATTAGATTTATTTAATAAAATTTATTATAAGTTCAAAAAAAGGTGTTTAAAGCATAAAGTACAAAAAAAAAAATTCTTTTTTATATAATAAAAGAAAAAAAAGATAAATTTAAAAAAAATAAATTACTGATAAAATAATATTGAAGATATATATATTTCTTTTTTAATAAAAAAAAAAAAAATTTTAAAAATTAATTGTATATAACAATGTTTAAAAAATTTTTATAATATAATACGTAACTAAATTTATTTTATAAATATAAAAAAAATGACTTAATTAAGTATGATATAAAATAATTAAATGATTCATTTAACTAAATAATAAATCATTACTAATAATACATATAAATATATCTATTATAAATATATATATATATATATATAAATATATATATAAATATATATATATATATATATATATATATATTTATAATTTTCCTACATTATTATATTTTTTAATTATTTTTTACTTAATCTTTTTAAAATTTTTAATAATTTTTTTTTTTATTTTTTATTTTTTTATATAATTTTTTATTAAAAAAAATATATAAAATAATGTATATATATATTAATTTTTTCAAAAACTAAATATATTTAATTATTTATTATAAATCATTCCTTATATTATTTTACTTTCATATTTTTCCCCATCTATTGAAAATTATCCATGTCCACTTCCTAAATCTTCTAATCTAAATGCTTTTATCTTTTAATGTGAAAATTTAATTCCACTATTTTTTTAAAAATGTTATCCACTCTAAAACTTCAATACAAATTTTACAAACTACCACCATCCTTCATTTTTACTAACATATTATAAATCTAAAAACCCATCATCTATTTTGCATAAAGGTGCACATACATAATCTTTAGTAATCATAGGAGTATTCATTAACATAAAATACTTAAATTCATTCTCTATATGTTTCCAATCTTCATTATTCTCCAAACTTTATTCTAAAGGAGGTAATGCATCTATATTTTAACAAGTAAAAGATAATTTCCCTTTATAATTTTTCTAAAAAATTGCTCTATAAACGCCAAAAACATCAAATCTAAGATCAGACAAAAACCTCAAATGTTCTGAGTTTAAGTCACAATCGCAAATATATGACCAAGCTACTGATAAAACTCCATAAAAATGCTAATTTTAACTGCATTAGAATTTAAATATATCCATTTTATGAAATACACCTTTACAAATTTAATAAGCAGCACACTCTAAAGTTCTAGGCTCCTAAATTTAATATAAAATACTAGAAATAATTGCATTGCCACTTCCACCAGGTAAAATACCTAAACCTATATAATCTAAAATTTCATCTCTATCGTTTCTTTTAAATAATCCATTTATTATTTCATGAGGTAAACCATCTCCTGAAACAGAAATTAATCCTTTGTAATCTAATAATTATTCTTTATTCATATCTATATAAAAAAAAGATTATATATAAATATTATTTATATGATTTAATATATATATTTATATATAAATATATATACTTAATATCTTTTCTTTAGCATGATTTCTTTTTTTTGTTATTATTACTTCAGTTTTTATTCCCGATTTTTCAAAAAGATATTTAATTTTGTTCCATTTCTTTTAACTTTGACCATTTCCACCTTAAGGATTAATAAAAATTAGAAACTTATCATTTGTATTTACGAGTATTTACTATTTTAAATTTTCTTTATTATTTTCTATATAATTTTTATTTCTGGCATAATTTTGTAATAAAATTTTAAGTACGTTCATTTTTTATAAATCAAAATGATAAAAATTTAAATTAGATAAATATCTATTTTCTTGTTGTCCAAATTTTTTTGTGTATTTTTTAAATGTATAAATAGTAAATTTATATATTTTAGTTTTCTTAATCTATATATAATCGCACCCTAAAAAGTCCTCCCATTATATTTTTATTTATATAGATTTAACATCGTTTTCTAATTTATATATTTCTATAAATTCATTTCTTATAGTTATATTAGCCTCTATTTTTATATTTTTTAATGGATCAAATGATATATATAATGTATCTTCTAATAATATTTCCTTTGAAGTCTCTACAAAATCTATAAAAGGAAAATAACTAGATTGTATTATAGAATGTTTTTTATTAATAGTTTATAAATTATTCATTATATTAACTTCCTCTTATAAGATTTCATTAGAGTTACTTGAAACTAATATATTATTATTTGATAACATATTTTTTATTTTTTTTAAGTTTAAATTATAAAATATTATTATTATATTGTATTTATTTTATAATTTAAAAAAAAAATTTAATGTTATTTTTTAATTTTTAAAAGCGTATTTTATTTATAATGTTAAAAATATAAAAGATATTATTTTAATTATTTTAAATAACTATATTTTTATTTAAAAAATATAATTATGAAAGAATTTTTTTTTATCTAAAATATATTAATTTATTTAATAGTAAAATAATTATTAAAAATATAAAAAAAAAAATTATATATAATTATTTATCATATGAAAAATTTTAAATATTCATTATTATTTTTTTAAAAAACTTAAATCAATTTCTTCATCTCCTTCATCTTCTCCGCCTTAATTAATATACCATTTTTGTATGTTTTCACAAACAACACCTTTATTTCCATCTCCAATAAAAATGTCGTTAATAGAAAGAACAGGAATAATCTATTAAAAATAATAAAATTATATTATATATATTTTATATATAAAATATTTAATTATTTTGAATTTAAAAATTTTTAATAATAAAAAAATAAAAATAGATAAAAAAATATATTATTTAAAATATAATAACATATACAAATATATAAATAAAAAGATATATAAATATATAAAAATATAAAAAAATAAAAATTTGAATAAATAAATATATAAATATATATTATATATATTTATATTTTTATATATTTATATTTTTATATATTTATATACTTATATTTTTTATTTTATTTTTATTTTTATCTATTTTTATTTTATGTTTATATATTTTTTTTTATTTAATATAAATAATTTTTAATAATTTATATTTAATTTACTTTATCTCCACCAAATAATATAACCTCAATTGCATTTTTAAATATAAAATCTAAATTAAAGTATTTTATTTATATTTAATTAATTATTTTTTTTGGTATTAATTCTTCTTTCATAAATTAAAAGCATTTTTTTAAAGTTGTTCCTTCTACTATTTTCTCTCCAGGTGGTGTCCAAAATTCTTGATTTTTCAATACAATACCAATATTAGCCATTGCAGCTTCCAATACATTTCCGTTTTCGTCTATTTTTAATCCTTAATATCCTCCTTTTTATTTAGATGTATTAGCTATAATTGCGTTTTCTAAATAATTTGTTGATTTAGCTGATTTTATCATATTTTCTTATTATTCACCTAATTAAACACAATACTCTTTAACTCCTTTATTTAGAATTTCAACATTAGTATTAGGTATAAAAGTACAACAATAAAAAATAGGTTATTTATCCTTTATAAAATAAATATAAATTAAATAAATAAATAATATTACAAAAGAATAAATTCCAAAATCACCTTTTCCAGAAGACAACCAAATTCTCATATTTAAATTAATATCTTATAAATTAATATCAGAACATTATTATAATTTAATATAAGAAAATTAAGATAATTCTATCATTTTTTACTTTATTTCTTCTATAGATAAAGGTAATTAAATACCAACTTTTGTAGCAGAAGCTTAAAATCTATCTAAATGTTATTATAACTAATTTTAAAAAAAATTATATTATAATTATATAAAAAAATGTATATATTTGTATAAAAATAAAAATATATATATAAATATATATGTATTATATATTTTTTTTTAAAATAAATATATATATTTACATATATATATATTAATATATATTTTACATAAGATAATTTATATATATATATATATATATATATATATAAATGATTTATTATTACTAAATATTATATATTTATTAAAATTACTCTATGAAATCTATATTTTTTTATTTACATGCTATCAAATATACCATGGCATCTATTTATTAATCTATCGTCTAATGGTATTAACATATATGCACTATCTTTTTTTTTTTTAGTTATTTTTATATTTTTTTTTTTTACCTTCTATTATTAAATCTAAATCTGAAGAATAAAAAGCCAACATTTATATGTTTTTTTGTCTATATATTTTATTCTATAGCTTTTATTATATCATCTTTAGATCCGATTTTCGTTTTAAAAGGTAAATTGAATAGTTATTTATTCATTATATTTTATATAATTATTTTTATAAAGATATAAAAATATGTAAAAAATTGAAAAAATATTTTTTTTTTATATTAAATACATTATTATTTATAATTAATTAATATATAATAAAATACAATGTAATTTTTTTTATATTCTTAGTAAAATATATAGTAAAATTTGTATATATATAAATAAATTATATATAAAATATAAATATATTTAATTTTACATAATTATATATATAATTATATGTATATGTATGTTTATTACTTTTATTTATATTTAGAAATCTTTATAAATTTTATCATAATTATTTGTATATTATATTAAATTTTATAATAATATAATTTTTTATAAAAATTTAAATATTTTATATAATTAAAAAAACATATAAATTTTAAATATTTTATTTAATTTAAATAATAAAATTGAATTTAAATAAAAAACACTTTAAATTAAAATATAATAAATTTATATAAGTTAATATTTATTAAATAACTAATCTTAAAAATAATATAAACATATAAATATAAATTTTAAAAATACAATATAAAAGTAAATTAAAATTATAAATTTAATTTATGTTTCCTATTATTAATAAATATAAAAAAATGATTATATAAATTTTTTATTATTTAAAATAAAAAATTATATACATTCAATATATTATATTATAAAAACACTAAATAGATACAAATTTTATATATATATATATTTTTTTAAAAAAAATTAATAATTTTTTTTTAATTAATTATAAAATATATAAAAAATTAAATGAAAAATTAAATATTCGAAATCTGGGATTAATATTTAGATAAATAACTAACACATTTTGTAGTTGAATACGAATTTGATTTTGACTAAATAAGTACTAAACTATAAAAAGCCCTTTAAAACTTTCATATATCAAAGGAAGCTTGCTAAAATAGATGGTACTAAATACATTAAGAAAGAAAAAAGACCAAAAAGAGGTTGTGTAGTAAAAAGTAGTTAAAAGCTTATTAAATTGTCAAGATCCTGCATAAAATTTATCATTAAACGAAATAATAGATAGACTTCCTTAATAAAGAACTAATAAAGATTACTTAAATATAACCTAACAAGAAAAAGAAAGTTCCTATTATATAAATGATTAAGGCGAAAAATTAAAGCCAACAAGCTTTAATGTATTAAAGGATAGTATATTGGGAATAAAAGACAAAGAGAAAAGAGAAGAATAATAAAAAAAAAGAGAATTAGAATTTTTTAGGAATCTAGAAAAACTAGCTTATGAAAATGACTAAGAAATATATAATAAGCCTCTAATGTAATAATATATATATAAAAAAAAGAATTATATTAATAAATAAATAGATTTAGAGCTAAATTTATATAAGGAAATGATTTCGTTGTCGAATAAGAAGAATTAACAAATGAATATGCAAGTAAAATATTGGCTTAAAAAATTAATATTAAAACAAGTGGTAATTTACCTTAAGATAATTTTAATTTAGCTCCAGAACCGGAAATGGGAATCAAAATGATGGATAATTTCGTAAGTATGTTTGCTAGAGAAAAAACTGAGGAAAAAACCGAATTAAAAAAAGACGAAAAAAACGAAGACAATTTAAATTAAGAAAATTAAGAAATATAGGAAATATAAGAAGAAGAAGAATAAGAAATTTTAGAAGAATTAAAAATAAATACTAATATAGATGAGGTTGTTTAAGAATTAGAAAAAGTAAAAAAGGAGTTTAAATAAATAATTTCTTTTAAAATTAATAATAAATAGTAGAAGACTAAAAGATAAATAATTTCGCTTATATTGATAAATAATTAATTGAAAAAAGTATAAAATAATTAAAAAATCAAAAATAAAACTCAGAAAATAATCAAGAAGAAAAAGAAGAAGAGGATTATAAGAATACAAAAAATCACATAAAAAATCTAAATGAAATTCTCAATGAAGAAGATAACGAAGAAGATGAAGAAGATGATTTTTATTTAGAAGCTTAAAGAAAAGGTATTTAAAAAGAAGAAGAAATAGAACAATATATAAAGAAAAGAAAAGAATAGAACAAAAAAGAGAAATAAATACTTAAATAAAAAAGTACTTCTTTTATAGAAAAAAACAAACAAATATAAAGTTATTAAAAAAACGATCAATATGACTATATAAATGAAGAAAATGAAGATCAAGAAAAAGAAGATTAAGAGAATAAAGAATATTACGATTTTCATACCAGCAATAATTTCAAAAAACAATTAGAAGAAGAAAAAAAAAGATTCGAATAAAAAAAAAAAAATCAAGATTAAATAAAAAACGAAAATAGTCTTAATATAAACGAAGAAATATTAACAATTTAATAAACTTAGGCTTTTAAAAAATTGCTCTTAGAAAAAAATTAAGAGTTAGAATAATATTAACAATAAGAAAATAATAATAATGATAGTAATAATGTATATTTAGAAGAAACAATTAAAAAATTAAATACTTTTAAGCTCATAAATACTCTTTTTAATTCATAGATGACCATATTTCTTTTTTAGAAAAACATTACGAATTACTCCCTTCTATAGGAAATTATATTTTCTATACATTTTAAACTTTCAATTAAAATATTTATTTCTTAAATGATATATTAAGTACATTATATAAATTTTTTAAAATAATATAATAAACAAAAATAAATAATATAAATTAGATTATTTTTAATAAAATAAACTTTAATCCTTCTAATTAGGCACTTTTTCTTTTACAGAAAATTACATATAGAAATTCGATGAAAAAACACTTCAAAACGCATTGTTTTTATCTTTTCTAATTGAAAATAATCCCAAAGACATCCTAAAAATTAGTCTAAAAAATTTAATTTCAAAAAAAACATAAAAAGACCTAACAAAAAAAGGTTATAAAATCGAAAATAAAATATTAGAAGATCTATTAAATAAGAATATAAAACAATCTGATATTAAGAACTTATTTGAAAAACCCCAAAATACATTCCATATATTACAAGAAACTGAAGAAACACTAAAAAAAAGATAAAATAATATAATAATACTCAAAAACAGCAACAATAGTTTATAATATTTATTTTAAATACTAGAGCAAAATCAAGTATAACTGTTAGGAATGAAATCATTCTATAATAATCCAAATTTATAAGAAATTATTAAAAAAAACTTAGAAACTCATATAATATTAAAATAATAAAATACGCAATATATAATAATAGCAATATCAAATTATGAAACATTAACAAAAAGTATAAAAATAAATAAATATAAATATATATATATTTATATATATATATATTTATATATATATATTCATATATTTTTATATAGAAATTTAAAAATCTTTAAAATTAAATGATGACATTATTTTTTTATCAAACTATGTATATACAAAGAGATTTTTTTCATATTTTTTTACTGGTTAACTTTACTAATAATAAAAATACTTAGATTAATAAATTTACAAAAACCCTTTTTTTTTGTTAAACTCATTCTCAATTTAATAAACTGAATAATTCTATATATTTACAGATTTTTTTTTTAACAACTCTTTATTAAATATTCCTAAAATTTTTTAAAAATTATATAAATACAACGTAGAATTAATAAATATAAAAAAACTGTAAAATAATTATGATTTTTAGTCTTAAATATAAAACCAAAACTTTCTTAATCCTCTGAATTTTTTCCTCTAAAATTAAAACCTTGAAAAAATGTATTTAATATTGCACCTAAAACTTTAAAAATCCTTAAAAAAAAAACTAACAAATGACCCTAAATAAATAATCAAAATCATCCCAGAAGATGATTTTTAAAAAACCCAAATTTCAAATTTTTTTTTTAATTCTTCACTAAAACCATCAGAATTTACCCTAACAGATGATTTCCCGTATATATTAGCTCTTTATTACCCTCAATAACCTTAAAATGTCCCCGAAAAAGCTTTAATTAGCAAACTAACCTACCTTTTGGGACAAGAAAGTACACATGAACTCCTAAACATATCCAAATTTTCCCAAAATCTCGACTAAAGTGACTTAATTGACTTCTTCTAAGCCTTTATTTGCAAAAACAATTCTATTAATAAAAAAACAGCACCTAAAATCCCATAATATATCCCTTATTTTACCTAAAAAACGCTTGAAAAGTCACCTTTAGTTCTGCTTTTAAGAATTTAAAGTCCAAAATTGCCGGAAAAATTCCAAAAATTGATTTAAAATCCATAACTTACTGAAAATAATATTCTTTAAAAAACTTTCCCAGAAACCACCGAATTTTTTACCTTTTAAATTTCTTGTTCTGAACTCGAGAATTTCTCCAAAAAAATAAACTTAAACCCGATTGATGATATTTTTCTAAGTGAAAGTTTCATACACGATATACCTAAAAGTGAAAAAAAAGGCGATTTTAAACAAGAAAGTGTTCTTTTAGTAGATTTTAGACTATTAAAAGTCCTACTTTTTATCGGTTTTTTCAAAATATTAGAGTCTTTATAATTTGAAGTACTTTTTTCTGTAAAAATAAAAGAAAATTAGCCCCTAGAGGAAGTCTTTTTAGACTAAAAAATTGAAACTTATGAAAAAAAAGACTATTTATGTTTAATATTGAAGAGAAAAAATGCACTTTTTTATACAAGAAAAGTACTGAAAAACGAACTTGAAGAAAAATATAAGGCTTTTAGTAAAAACAAAGAAGAAATTTTATAAAAAATGGTCTTTTGTGCTGAAAACTACGGTCATTTTTAAAAAATAATATAAGAAATAAAGCTTTTATAAAGCTCAGTTTTCAGTGTTTTTTTAAACGAAAATTAAAACTTATTAAATTTAAAGGAAAAAGCAGTTCTTTTAATATAATTTGAAGGTAAATATTATGATATTTTCAGAAAAATGGAAGATTTAAAATTTAGAATAGAAAAATTTGTAATAGTTTAAAAATTAGATAAGAACGAGGTTTAATTTTTCTCTTAATTTTTCTAACCAAAATTTAATATGAATAATATTGTAAATATTAATATATTTTTATCTTTATTTAAAAAAAAAATAAAAATAGTAAAAATATTTTGATAAAATAAATTATATTTAAGATAATAAATTTACTTTTTCATTTATATAAGTAGATTGTAAAAATGCAGTTTCGTTCGCAGATGCATTAGGTACAGTTAGAATTGATGATAATGGAGATTTTAAATAGATTATTTAAGGTTCTTTATTTGGTAAAAAAAATAATTTCTTTTTATATACAGATAATTAAGAAAATGTATAAAAAAAAATAGAGTTTTATTAAAATTTATATTATTTTTATTTAAGGTTTAAAGATTAATTGCTTATGTATTTTAAAATTAAATGTGAATAAAATAAAATAAAAATTAATATTTATTTTATGTAATTATATATAAGATTAAAAGAAAATAGGGATTTAATATTATAATTTTTATGTGAAAAAATTTATATACATATAAATATTTATAAATTTATATAATTATTATATATTAACCAGTAAATATAATGCTATGTTGATAATTTTTTAGATTAGTTTGTCTTATAATATATTTTAATTAATAAATAATAGTCATTAAAAATACTAAAATTTAATTTAAAGTTAAAAGAAAATTTAAATTAATTCCGATTTTTATTACACTAATTAAATAATAATTAGTTTGTAAATTTATTTAAAAGATTTGTAAATAATTTTATAAACAAAAATTTATTAAATAAAATAATTTATGCTTTTTTTTTTTAATAATGTTAAACATTGTTTAATATATTTCCTTAATTTTATCATATAAAATAATTATAAATATATATATATATATATATATATATATATACATATACATATATATTTATATAAATATTTTATAATTTAATCATTAAATTTTAAATATAGTTATAAATTTTAAAAACAACATATTCATATCAATTATTTTATTTTTAGAATTATTTATTATAATAATATATCAATTAATTTTAAAATGTATTAATTGTTCTATTTTATTTATTTATTAATAAAATTAAAATATTACTTAAATTATAGAAAAAAAATATTAAAAAAATTTCCAAATTATATACATAAATATAAAAAATGGCTGATGTATTTTTAATAATAATATCAATAGTTATTGCAATTTTACTCACTTTTACAAGCTTTTATTTACTAATATTATATTGTCATCGTAACATTATTAAAATATAAAATAATATTAAATAAATGCTAAAAATTATCATATAAATAAGATGATAAAAATAACTTATATTTAATAATGTCAATAACATATATTTAAAAAATAATTATATTATATATATATATATATAAATAAAAATATATATATTAAAAATATAAATAGCTGATGATAGAGGGTGGGGAACATCGTTATTTTGCAAAATAATTGTCGTAATTTAAAACAAATTATAAAATAATAATAAAATAAAAAGATTATAGGATGTACTTTGAGTTGGGCTTAAGTACTAATTTTACCATTAGATGTATCAAATTCAAGGTAAATAAAAAAAAAATATTAATATACATTTAAATAAATATATATATATATATATATATATATATATATACATATATCTATCTATATATTTTAAAAGAGGAAATGGCAATGATTTAAATATGGAAGTTTTTTGGTAAATTATATATATGATAATTGGAATAATGGTAAGCATAGTAATTCCATTCGCTCAACTAATGTATGAAACGGACGATGAGAAGCCGTTTCTATCTCGTTTATTATCAGCTTTATTTATGGAAATATGTTATTTTATAGTTATATCCATAGCCTATTTTATATCATGGGCATATTTAAAATTTGCAGACATTCCTATCGAATACATCACAAATACGAGTTCAAATCCTTTTGTTCCTTCTGATTAACTAGTAGTTTAAAGTGCAGTTTCAAAACTTATGAATTATAATAATATTTCAATTACATATGAAGTTAGCTTTATTATTTATGTTATGGCTTTTACCAGTTTTATTGGTAATTTTTTATTTGTTTTATTCGGAGGAGTTGGACTTTTTGCACTCCCTATAGACTTAATTTAAGAATTTATTAATAAACCTAAATTGCGAAGTAGTAAGGAAGCTTATGAAATAAAGGAAATTTTAAAATAAAAAACAAAAAAATTAATTGAATAAGGAATAGAAGTTAAAAGTATATATCTTTATTATATTATATGTATATATATGTATATATATATAAATACACATATATATTTTTATTTTAATAATAGGATAACTTTCAGAAACAAGCGTAGCAGATGGATATTGGCAAAAAAGAAAAGAAAATAATAAATTAAAAAAAATGTAAAATCAATTTCGAGTAAATGTTTTAAGTTTAGAAAGAGATTATTAAATTTTTAAATTAGAATTAAATATAGTAGGTATTAATCCAGCTATATGGTTTTTTAAATTAATAGGTGGAGTTATTTTTTTTATTGTTTCTATTATTTGGTGGTTACATATGTAAATTAAAATAAATAAACATATATTAAATAAAAACCTTTAGAATCTTATATGTATTATCAAGTGATATAAATGGATTTCCTAAAGCTCCTTTTTTAAATGAAATGCTTATTGAATTAGAATCATCGGGAGTAAGTTTTCTTTCGACTGCTCTTTTCGCATTTTTATCATTATATTTACTTTGGTGTGTTCAAAAAGGAAATATTAAATTTGGATTAAGAATTCCTTTTATATTTACTTTACATCCAATGAAAGTGAATGAAACATGGATGAATAGTTTTCTTTTTAATATAAACCTTGTTTTAATATGTAGTGTTGCTGTTTGTTAATTTTGCGCAAAAGCTTTCTCTTAATATGCTAGATTAACTGCTATTGATAGTATTTTTATTTTATTTTTTATTTTTTTTTATTCTTTAATAGATATATTTAATACATAAGTCAAAAATTTAAGATTTTTTAAATATTTCTATAATGATAATGTATTTGAATATGCAATTGTTGTTTGGTCGGTTTTAACTTGTCTTTATTTGATTATTAGAACTTCAGATAAACCCAAATAGTTATAAGAAATAGAAGAATTAAGAAAACAAAAGATTAAATGATACTTTTTTTTTTTTTTTGTATTTAAAATAATAAAAAGTTATATATATAGATAGATTGTATTAATATGTATAATTTTATTTTATTTATTTTTTTAAATAATTTTTTTATATTTATATATTAGTTTATAGATGTTTAATTTTTTTTTTTTCAAAAAAGCTTGTATAAATTGTAATTTTTTTAAAAAAAACTTTTCAATATTATTTATTTTAAAAATATTAAAAAAAAAATAACATTTTTTATTTATTTCTTATAAAAAATAATAATATTTATTTATTAATAAATGATATTCTGATCTTATTAAAATAATATATTTTTAAAAATTAATATATTTATAATAATAATTAAATTATATATAAATAAAAAAATATTAAAAAAATCTAAATGGGAAACCAACAAGGACAGGGCGCATTTGGTAATTTACCAAACTAAAAAGATAAAAAAGATTAAAAAAAGAAAGATTAAAGTAACCACAAAAAAATTTAATAAATCCTAAAAAATAAAATAAAAAAATAAATATAAAAAAAGTGCCAAAAGAGAAGAAAGTAATCCCAGCACGTATCGGTCGTAAAAAAAAGAATAAAGGAGTCGACACAGCTGTAAAATTACCAACAGGTAACCTATAAAATTAAAAAAATCAACTAATAATATAAATAAAAGTCACTCCAGTAACTAAATGCCGTCTTAGACAATTAAAATTAGACCGTATAAAAGATTATTTATTAATGGAATAAGAATTTATATAGAATCACGAAAAACAAAAACCCGAAATAAGCGACATTGAAGATGACGAGCATGAAACCGTAAAAAAAAAGCTCAATAAAACATATATATATATATATTTAGGAAGAAAGAAAAAAAATAGAACAACTTAGAGGATCTCCAATGTTAATAGGAAACCTAGAGGAATTTATAGACGAAGATCATGCCATAGTATCATCCATAGGTCCCGAATATTACGTAAATATTTTATCTTTTGTTGACAAAGATTAACTAGAACCCGGATCTACAGTATTATTAAACCATCGTAGTATGAGTGTAGTAGGTATAATGTAAGATGAAGTAGACCCTATGTTAAATGTTATGAAAGTAGAAAAAGCTCCTTTAGAAAGTTATGCTGATATAGGTGGTTTAGAGGTTCAAATCACTGAAATAAAAGAGGCAGTCGAACTCCCTTTAACCCATCCTGAAATTTACGAAGATATGGGTATAAAACCTCCTAAAGGAGTTATCCTATATGGACCTCCAGGTACAGGAAAAACACTTTTAGCCAAAGCTGTTGCAAATGAAACTTCGGCTACTTTCCTTAGAATTGTTGGTTCGGAATTAATTTAAAAATATGCTGGTGAAGGCCCTAAATTAGTAAGGGAATTATTTAGAGTAGCCGAAGAACATGCTCCTACAATTGTTTTTATTGATGAAATAGATGCCGTAGGTTCTAAAAGGTTTATTTATTTTTCAAAAGAAAAAAAAAAAAAAATATTTATATTTAATAGATATAACACATCAAGTGGAGGAGAAAAAGAAATTTAAAGAACAATGCTTGAATTGTTGAATTAATTAGACGGATTTGATTCTAGATCAGATGTAAAAGTTATCTTAGCTACCAATAAAATAGAGTCTCTAGATCCTGCCCTTATTAGACCAGGTAGAATTGACAGAAAAATAGAATTCCCAGTACCTGATATGAAAACAAAGAAAAAAATCTTCCAAATTCATACAACGAAAATGAACATTACAGAAAATGTAGTCTTCGATAGTTTCGTGCATGCAAAAGATGATTTAAATGGGGCAGATATTAAGGCTATGTGTACTGAAGCTGGACTCTTGGCTTTAAGAGAAAGAAGAATGAAAGTCACTTTGGAGGACTTCGAAAAAGCTAAAGATAAAGTCCTTTAACTTAAGAAAGGGGATGTACCAGAAGGATTATATATTTGATTTTTTTGTTTTGTTTTGTTTCATTATTTTGTTTTAGTTTTTTTTTTTTTTTTCATTTTTTTTTTTTTATATTTTAAATTTACACTTTTATTTTATTAACAATAAATGAATAGTTTTTTATAATTATATATTAAAAAAAAATAAAAACTCGACATAATTGATATTTAATTAATTTTAGAAATATAAAAAAATCTTTTATTTTCTATATATGAAAAAAAAATTAAAAAATATTAGTTATAATGTTAAATATTTATTTTGTGATTTTTTTTTTTTTTTTTTTGAATATATATTAATAAAAAAATATTAAGATTTGGTATATAGAGTAATATGTGTTTTAATTAAAATATAAAATTATTAATTTGCTTATGTAATTTATATTTGTTTCCGTGAAATTAAAAGCTATAATTTATATATAATAAATTATGCATTTAATTTCAATTTATTTTACAATAAATTATGGAGTTTAATTTAGCACCTTAAACCACCCTTTAAGCTATTTTTACCTGCCTATAGGACCGCAAAGTGCATAAAAATTGTATTTTTTTTTTATTTTAAATTTATTTTTTAATAAAAAATAATTATAAAATAAACAATACTAAATATTGTATATAAAGAAATAAATAAAAATAAAAATATACATAATTAAAAATAGCTTTTTTATATAAATTAAAAAAATATTATCTCTAATATAAATTTATAAAACATTATATATTTTTTTTTAAAGAAAAAGTCCATTCATTTATTATTGGTTTTTTTTTTTTTTTTCTTATATATAATTTTTCTATAAAATACATTTATTTTCTTTCTCAAACTTTACACATTATTAAAAGGAAAGTATTTCTCGAATTACCGAATTCTTAAGTTTTATAAAAATTAACAATAAACATATGAGTATCATCAAAAATAAGTTCAAAGTCATTAGAAATTTAAAAATTCTTATAAGTATTTTTATTAGTTTTCTATCTTTAAAAGACTTAAGTCCTTTTTTATGCAAAATTGTAATTATTTTATAAAGATTTATCATAACAACTATTTTATTTACTTCAATTTATATCTTCTAAATCCAAAACATTGAACAATTTTTTATATATAGTTTCTTGATTAGTAATATAGACTATTTTATTCTTTAATATTAACTAACCTAACTATTTACTTTATACGATATCATTTAATTATCTATAGACAGATTAAATTAACTACTTAATTGATCATTATTAATATACTTTAAATTTTATTATTTTTTGCTTTCATCTAAAAAAACTACTATTAAGAAGAGCACTAATATATATATAAAATAATATAAATTAAATATTATATAATATATAATTATTATACACTTTTTATTTAAATTTATTATTTTAAAATGATAAAATATACAATACACTAAATAATATTTTAAAAAACCTATTTGTTTATATATATATATTTTTTTAAAAATAACTAAATATATATACATATATTTATAAATTCAATATTATTATTTTTCATAACTTTTAAAATAACTTATAGCGATTATTCCTAAAAGCCATTCAATTATAACAATAACACAATTAACAGCTCCGATAATAAATTCAATATATAAAACATATGTTTAAAGTTGTATAAAATAGACTATTCCAATAATAGTAGGTAAACTGATTAATAAAAATATTACTGTATAACTACTTGATTCTGTTTTATTTCCTATACCCCCTAATTATAATCTTTTGAACTATAAAATTGCTAAAATTGTTAAAATAGCCATATCTCTAATAATTGTATTATCTGGATAATATAATCCATATCCTTTATAAAAGAATAAAAGACCTTCTATTGCAAAATAAAAAAGCTAATAATAGAAATCGCATAAAATAAAAAATTACAAAGGAACTGAACTTAAAGGTTAAATTATATTTAATGAATTTTTTTCAATCATATTTTTTAAATTTTTAAAAAAAAATTAATATTTTTTTTATTTAAATAAAATAAAAAGGAAATATTATTTTTTTTTAAAAAAAAAAAAGAAAAAATATTAATTAAAAAATCATTATTAAACTTAAAATATTTAACTTTTAATAATTTTTTAATTTTCCATTTCTTCCTTCATTTTTTATTCTAAACTTAATACAATTTGCATTTATTTTCTCAAATTTTCAACACACTTCCCTTAATTATATTAAACAGCATAATCTAAAGGAGTTTTCCCTTAAAAATCTTTCACAAAAACATTCCCTCCCCTCTTAATTAAAAGTTTAATAATTTTATTAAATCCCCTTTTACCAGCCCAATGTAGTCCATATTATCCTTTTTCATCATGTGCTGAATGAATGAGATTATTCCCATATCTTTCTAATAATTCCTATATTTTTTAAATTTCCCCATATTTTATACTTTTTATAAATTCTAAATGAGATTCGGGAATATATTTTTTGAAATCAATTTTATTCTTCACATTTTATAATTTATCCTAAATTTTTTACAACTCATATTGTTATTACTAAATTTCCTTTTAAAAAGCTTCCCTTTCATCAATTTTTTATAAAGAGAAAATCTTTTTATTTTTCCATTTATCATCTTCTTTGTTGTTTTTTTAGATCTAAACCATAGTAAGTGCATGTTTTTATTTTTTTTAGATAAAAAAATATTTTTAGCCAATTAAACTTTCCTATTTAATTATAAACAAAGCACTCTTTTTTCCAAATTTAAATCGTTTTTTTAAACAAATCTCTCTTATGGTTTATATATATTATTAAAATAAAATTTCTGGCAACATTTTACACTATTTTCAAATTAAATAATTCCCTATTTTTTTTAGTTTTCTAATGTTCGAAAATATTTCTACTCTCCATCTAAAAAATGCTCTAAAAATTCCTTCATTCTTTATCTTATAGGGTCTATTTCTATCTTTTTTTTCTCTTTTTATAAATATTATTCACTTAAAACTGTTATTAAAGCACTTTTCGGTCTTTTTTCATCTTTAAAATTATTATTTATTTCCTTAATGTCTTTTATTTATTACTAAAAGTAGTATTTTTATTTTAAAAAATTCTTATTTTCTTCATTGCTTTTCACATTTTTCGCTACTACCTTTTTTTGTTCTTTTTTAAATAAAAAATCTATTGGAGAAGGATGAATAACTTCTTAATGTCCTTTAATAATTTTCTAATCGACATTTTTTCCTTACAAAAACTGCGTAAATGAATTTTTTTAAAGCTAATATTTCCTAAGCCAATTTTTCCTTCCTTCCAAAATACACTGGACCTTATCATTAGTAAAAACTCCGTCTTTTTTGAAATTTTATTTATAGAATTTTTCCCTAAAAGGTTCATTTTTTGTTATTAATTGGCTATTATTTTTCACTATATATTTTTTTATTTTCATGTATTCATTCCAAAGCTAATCTCCTTCTTTATTTTTACTAGTTATACTCTTTTAACTACTTGAAAACTTTAAATTTCTTGTAAAATTAGTTTAAAAATTAGAAATAGTACTGCTTAAAAAATTTTATTCAATTTTTTTTTTTCATAAAATAATTATTTAATTTATTAAAAAATATTCATGAATTAATTTATAAATTAATTTATATAAATGATTAATATTTTATAAATAATAAACATTATATTTTCAAGAAAAACACGAAAATTAAAAAAAAAATTCATAATTGATTCGGATTACATATGGTTTTTCTGAAATAACTTTACTTCTTAAACTATTAATTTAAAAATACTTTAATTATAAACATAAAATATAAAAATTAATAAAAAAATAAATATAAATACATTAACATGAAAAATGTATATTTTCTATATATAAATATTATTATAAAGGAATTTTGAAAAGAAAAATTAAAAATAAATGAAAATAGATTTAGATAAAAGTTTAAAATTTATATGGAAAAGAATTTTTATAAATTTATTTTTATGATTATATGAAATTATCGAAATAAAATAATTATATATGTATATATAATATATATATTAAAATATAATATATTTATATTTATATATATATAAAAATCAAAAAAATCAATAAATGAAACTTTTTTTTTAGCATTGATATTAAAATTTAAAGACTAAATATTTAAAAAAACTAATTTTTATTATTATTTTTTTGATTTTAATTATTTAAATTTAAATTTGTTACACATCATTAATTTTTTGTAATACAAACATTAAGTAAAAAAAAATATTTAAAAAATTCTAAATTTTAATGACATTGTATATTAAGATTTTGTATTTAATTAAATGAACCTATTTTTTGAAAAATCGGCTTATTTATCTTGTTAACCAAAACTAGTAAGTTACTGCATTAAATTCATAATAACAAAATAATAAATTGTCATTATAATTCATGCAATTTTTTTATAAATATTTACAGGAAAATATTTGAGTTATACAGAAAATGTAAAAAAAGTTGAAATATATATGATTGCTTAAATTTTTTTTCTGATTATGAATTAAAAACCCTTAATTAAAAAAATAAATTAAAATATATTATTATAATCAATTTTTAATAAATATATAATATTTTTTTTATATTTTTAAAATTTCATTCATTATATATATTAATATTTTTTTTTTTATTTATTTTTGTATTATTATTATTTTACTTTAAAGTATTTTTATTTTTTTTCTTTAATAATAATTTCTTTTTTTACCTTATTATAATATATTTTAAACTTCAAGAATTTCTTTTATTAAAAAAATAAAAGTTTTTTATTTTCATTTATAGCCTCTTATTTATAATTAACTTATTTTTTTTATAAAAAAACAGTTTACTCTTCTTTATTTAATTATCACAATTATTATTATTATTAATTTTTTTATTATTCTTATTTTTAATATATTTTTGGTTTTAAAAAATCTTAAATCTACTATAATTAGATTAATTTTCAAATACTTTGATATTTTCATTATAATTTAATAATATTTAAGGTTAACTTTTTGACTTTTAAAATTCAAAAATTTGCTAGCTTTATATATTTGATTGAAATTCAACTAAACTATTTTCTAATAATCATAATTAAATTTTCCTTATTTTTAAATGATAATACTTTTTTTTCTTATTTCTAATATAATTATTTTATAATTTTAAAAACAAATTTTCTAATCTATTGTTTATTTAATATTATTTTTTTATTTGAAATTAAATAATATAATCATTAAATTAAAAAAAATATATATATGTATATAATTAAGCAAAAGAAATAATAAAAATATTTATAATAATAGAAAGAAAGAAAAATACTAACATTTATTTATAAAATAAAAAAAAAAAAAATCAATTATCCCTAATCCAAGGATGATCTTTTTAAATCTTCTCATCTTATTCAATAGTAATATCTTCAGTGACATTTAAGTTCTTCTTAAGATCTTCAAAAGACTATTAATCATTTCCAAAATAGAATTCGCTTGCCAATCTACAAATACATACATCATAAAGACTCTAAATCTACAAATAATAAGCTGCCTAAATTAAATCTCTCAATTTTGTATCATTATATATTTTGTAATCCTTAATAAATAAATAATCCTATTCGCATAAATTTGTCTATAAATTATTTGATTTTAAAGGCCTTTTTATTTAAGGAGGAGTCCAATTATGTCTTTTGCAATAACTTATGATTGTATTTAACATTTCTTTAGTAATTTCTTATATAGGAATATCTTCATCTGGATTATTTTCATGCATATCATATATTAAACCTGAAACATTTTTAAAACGAAAATCTACAGATACTTTTTGATCTCCCTATACAACTAAATTTATATCTTTTGTATTGTTTGCTTATTCTAAATCCATTTTTTTTAAAAAAAAATTAATTAATTTATTGTAATTATATAATTAATTATTTATTTAAAAAAATAAATATATTAATATTAGGATTATTTTATTAAAATATTTTTAAATTAAATAATATTAATATTATATTTCTATAAATATAATATTTAAAATTTAGTAATCGTATTATATTTTATAACTAATAAGTTTTATTAAATAAGAAAAAAAATTATTAAAGATTTTAATTAAAATGTATATATAAATATACATGAATATAAAAATACAAAAATATATAAAAATATATTAATATATAAATATGTATAAAAAATTATAATAAATATATATTATATATATATATATTATATATATTATATATTTATAATTAAATTTATTTTCTATTAATATTTTTTTATTTTATTTAAAATTTTTATATATAATTTTAATAATTTATTATATTTTTTATTAAACTTTCAATTTATATTTTTTATATTTAACATTTTATAATTTAATATTTTTTTAATAAAATAAATATTTATTAATAAATATATTTAAAAATTCAAAAACATATAAATTTTTAAAATTTTTAATTTAACTAATAATTTTATAATATTTACACTTAAGTAAATATATTAATTTTATATTATTAATAATAATTTACTAAATAAATTATTTATTTACATATTTTTTAAAAAATAATCTCAAATATTCTATATCCAAGGATGATTATTTTTAATTATTTAATCATCTTTAAAATTTATATCTTACTTAACACCTAAAATACATTAAAGTTTTTCAAAAGATTAATAATTATTTTCAAAATAGAATTCGCTTGCCAATCTACAAATACATACATCATAAAGACTCTAAATCTACAAATAATAAGCTGCCTAAATTAAATCTCTCAATTTTGTATCATTATATATTTTGTAATCCTTAATAAATAAATAATCCTTTTCGCATAAATTTGTCTATAAATTATTTGATTTTAAAGGCCTTTTTATTTAAGGAGGGTTCCAATTATGAATTTCGCAATAACTTATTATTGTATCTAACATTTCTTTAGTAATTTCTTATATAGGAATATCTTCATCTGGATTATTTTCATGCATATCAAATATTAAACCTGAAATTTATTTGAAACGAAAATCTACATTTATTCTTTTGCTTTAAGTGGGAATCAAATATATACTATTATTATTATTATTAATTATTTAATTTACTAATTCCATATTTTTATAATTTTTTTTATATTATTATTTATTAATTTAGTTTTTAATATATTTTTAAATTTTTTAATTTAAATATGTAAAAAAAATATGAAAAAATAAGAAATAATTTTTTCTAAAAAACCTATATAATACCTAATCAAAAAAAATTATAACATTAAATAAAAATAAAATAAAAATAAAATAAAATAAGAATAATAATAAGTTATAAATGAATATAAATAATAATAATAATAATAATAATAATAATAATAATAAATTATAATGATTATTAATTCTTTTATTATATTTTTTTATTTTTCATTTTATTTAGCATAAAATAAATTGCTTATTAATACAATAACAAATAATTATATTGGGAAAATAATAGTAATAATAATATATGTAATACTTAAATCGAATTAAACATATGAAATGTATTAAAATCATAAATAAGAATTTAATTTTAATAAAAATTTATACAATATACTATACTTGAATTTTTTTAAATAAACAAAAATAAAGCATAGAAAAATTTGTAAAAAAACGTTATAAATTTTTTAAATAAGATTAAATGGAATTATTAAATAATATTAAATATAAACAATGTCTTATAATGAATTTTTTTTTATTTTTATTAAAATATAAATATTAAAATTTCTATTTAAATTAACAATTTTAAAAATTATTTATATAAAATTAATAAAAATAAATAATATTTATTATTTAAATATTTTATTTACTA
>NW_004086318.1:0-11862 GCF_000220395.1 Ichthyophthirius multifiliis | reverse complement strand
TGTTTGAAGTGAAAAATTATTTTTAGTAAATAGAATTGATTCAACTTTTTATTTCTAATGTTATTCTAATGTACTAAGTTTTACATTTCTTTTATAATCTAATTTGCTGCTAAAATTTGATTTTTCTTCATAGTTTTTTTAATTTGTTTATTATTTATTTCTTTATTAGCTTACTTAAGTTAATAATATTTTTCTTTTAACTAAGGTATTTTTTTAAGGATCAGCCTGAGTATTTTCCGGATTTTAAATTTCATCCTAATCATTTTAAGGTTATATAACATCTTCTTAGATATTTTATTATAAATCAACTTTAGATTATTTTTAAGAAGATAATTTAATAATCTTGCGTTTAACAAATTTATCTATCTTATCTTCTGTTATCGATAGATCGTCTCCTTTTTATTAATTTTCAAATATTGGCCTATTACTATATATCGGATTAGATTAAAGATGTATTGGTATTATTTTTTATATTTTCTCTTGTAATTTTTAAGATTATTACTATTTTTAAATCAAAGAACCTTTAATTGATTATATATCGTTGCTTTAATTTTTTATTAAAATGTTTTAATATTATGATTAAATTATGGCTTGGGATTCAAATTACTAATTACTCTAACTAAATTCTTTGTTTGTTTTTAATTCAGCAAAAGTAGCTAAATTATATTTAAAAAATTAAATTAAAAAAGTATATTAGTAATAAAAAAAAAAATATTTTGTAATTATAAATAATATTTGTTTTAAAAAATACTTTATTTTTAATTGGAAGCTTTCATATGATTTTAAGTTTGTATTTTAATAGTTTATTCTCCGTTTTTAAAAATATTATCAAATTATTTATTTCTTTCTTCATCATTAATATACTTATTAAAAATAATTTCTTTGATTTAATTTTTTTCTATTATGCTTTATTCCATTTATTAGTTTTGAATATTATCGATTTATTATAAATATATAAATGACATTATATAAATTATAGTAGTAGCAACTAAAGTCCACACAGAAGCATACAAATACCAATAATTCATCCGATTCGCTTTAAATATCTACTATATGTCATTAACAAGAGTTTATTTTCCTTATGTTTTACATTAACATACAAATTAATAAATTTGATTTTAGTCATTAGTTTAATATAAAAGTATGCAATCTTTAGAAATCCATTTGCCTTAAATATTTTATAAGCAAATATAATTACCAGCATTATCTACAGCTTCAGATAAATTGTAAATGTTGAATAAAGGAATATCAAGTTGTATTTATTATTAATTAGATTCAAAAGTTATTATTTTTCATTTATGGTAAAAGGATGATTTTGTGGGTAAGGGAATCTTTAATCATAATTTATTACAGAAGAAGGATATTCTAAATAATTTACATAGTATTATAGAATTTCTTAGTTTTGTTCTTTATCTATATCTATACTCTCATTTTATTTATCTAATATTTTTATCAAATAATTTTTTTTTAAAACTCTATGTGTTGTTGCTTGAGTTTTAATTATATTTAGAACTTGTATAGGATTTTCGTTTGTAATCATACACATATTCAAAGTTTACGATATTATTTTCATTATTTACATGTATTATTTATCTAATAATGAATTTTATTAATGATTAAATGATCCTCTATCGCCTTAAAAAATATTTTAAATTATTTATGCTTATAATATAAGAATTTATACTGATTAAAAAGATTTTTCATATTATGTTGTGTCAGAAATTACTATTTTTTTAATAAGTGTTTATTAATTAGTTATTATTTATTAAACATTATTAATAAATTGTTGTATTTTATCAAATCCTAATTATGATAATATTTAATTGAGAATGTTACTAAATATTAAATTTAATGTTATTTATGTTTATAGAAAATAGTCCAAAAAGTCAGTTTATTATTAAAAATAATTTTACAAATTATGAATTTCATCTAAAATTTCAATATATAATTATATAAACTAAGAATCAGTTTGCAATGATAGAACACTCATATGATTGATAATATCATAAATAATCATATTATAATAAATAATTTTATTTTAATTTAAATAATCTTATTATGCCAAAGTAAACCAATCATTTATAAATATGTAATATGAAGAACTATCTTAAGTATATTGGCTTACTGTAATTTATTAAGTTATGTTTCTTATTCCTCCTTTTGAATCTTATATTACTGCCATAATTAAGGACACACCAAAAGGTAAAACAGTTTCAATCTTATTATTTGGTGAGAAATCAGATAACAATTACCTATTAACATATTATGCATTTAACAATTCATTATTATAATCATCTTAGTTTTTATAAAAATAGAAGGAATAAGTTAAAGGTTAATCAGTATCAATACATTCATTTATTTTAAAAATTTATTTATCTTACATATTTCTAACTTCAAAGCCTGTAGATTAATCAAAAGTACAATGCTTTGGAGGTATATTAACATTAAAAATATAAGAAAATAATGTCGGTATTATAAAATTTGGATTTCTTACTGAAAATTTTAGTTCAAATTAATTTTAATTTTAATTTTAAAAGTCAAAGAACAATTCCCAAATTTAAAATCTAAATTAATTATATTTAAATATATATCAATTTCATTTATTAATTATAATATAAAATAGCTCCTGTAATTATTAAGTCATCAACATTTGTATCTTCTTAGTAATCAAATTAAATAAATATTTCTTAATTTAAATTTATTGTATTTTAAGAATTATTAATAGAAATACTAGGATTAACAGGAAGTATATTATAATCAACCATTAATATAGTTATCTAATCAAACGCAGTTACTCCATTTTTTGTTCCTGATATTTTAAATTAGTATTATTAATAAGGCTATAAGACATTCTTTTATATACTAATTTATAAGTTCTATTTAATTGGAGAAACAATTAAATTATTTGAAGAATCTTTACAATCATTTCCAGTACTGAGGTTTATACATTACCAGTTTATAGTTATTCCATAATTAGTTGATTTTAATAAATCTTTTTCACTTGGGGATAAATTAGGATCATCTACTTTCGCTTATATATCAAAACTTTAAGAAAATAATTATTATCTATTTCCTCCTAAAATTTAAACTAAAGGAGGATAAGAAAGAACATAGACTGAGAATAATATTTATTGAGTAATTTTAGGATTAGATTATAAAGAAATAATTATTTATATATTATACGTTTTACTCATTTACATGATAAAAGGCTAAATTTAAAATTAAAATGAAGTTCCTTAAATTTATTATATGGAATCAATATTTAATTATTCTGTTAAATTGTCATTTTATTTTATTAATACATTATAAACATTTTCTTAATGATAAGATATTTTTCCATCATCTTCACATTACAAAAGATTAAAATTCAAACTTACATTCACTAAACTACTTCTATAAATTAAATTCGGATTTGATTTTACATTTATGTCTATCAAAGTGTCTGCTAAAGTTTCTATTATTGCGTTTGCAGTTGCTGCTTGACTAAACTCGGTAGCTACATATACTTAAAATTAGTATTATCCTTATTTTTTAAGTTATAATGGTGGTATTTCTAACAATAATTAGTTATTTTATTATTAGATAAATGTATTTATTTAAGTTATTTCATTTGCCGTATTTACATTAGAAGAAACGAGTGTCCAAGTAATTTATTTCAACTTTCTATTTCCAGAATTAGAAATACCAGATATTCTTATTTATGCTTATTAACATATCGAAATAGGACTTGTTTATGTTAACATAATAACTGGATTAGTGTCTAAAATCACTTTTCCAGTTATTTATTAAAGAAAATCAGGGCAATCAAAGCCATTATTTGTTAGTTTGAATACACCAGGTTTTATTTTTATCGTATCATCCTTATTAACAGTACTTACAGAATCAAGTTTAATTGTAAGTGTTTTTTAATATTTATCAAAAGAACACAAAATATTTCCTTATAATTTGGTACTAATAAAAGTTTTATCTAATGTTTTTATACAAAGTAAATTAGTAAATTATAATTAAGAAGAATAGTTTTATAAATCCAAATTTGTTAGAATAAGATTAATTTATAAATTAGAAAAATAATTATCAAAATCTATAATTAACTGCAATAAATCATCACTAAAATGCATTTTAGTCATTATACTTAAGCATGAATCACATTATCTATTTGAGTTTAATTAAAAATAATAAGGAGTTATACATGTAAGACATTCAGTTGCATTGCATGTAGCACATCCAGTTGAAAAAGTAGAACACATAGTACAAGCTTAATTGAAAGCACTAGGATCATAGGAATATTAAGGACAATTACATTATTAAGGAACTCTATTCTCAAAGCAAGTGTCACAAGTATTGTCATTAGAACAAGTTACACATTTAGCTTAGCAAGCTGTACATTATCTGGTTGCCGTGTTTCCCCACTTACCTGAAGGACAAATATTTACACATGAATTTCCATCTAAAAAACGCGGCGCTAGACATTCTTAGCAAGTCCTATCATTACAAGTAGAACATCCATCAGATATATTAGAACATGCAAAACAAGCTTATTAGTAATTCAAATTATCATAATTATGAGCAGGACATCCACAACCAGGTAATTCTCTATTCAAAAAACAAGTTTCACAATCGGTTGCATTAGAACAAGTTTTACATTTAATATTACAATCATTGCAAGTTCTTTTTATATTATCTACATATTTATTATTTGGACAGGCCGAAACACATTAAAAATCATTATAAAAAAATCCATTTTTGCATAAATCACAAGAAGTCCCATTACTACATTATTCGCATTGTGAAATACAGTTAGAACAAACTCCTAAATCTAAATACTGGCCTTTAAAACAAGAACTACAAGATACAGAGTCCTTACATTAAGCACATTAATGCATACATTCATCAGCTATAATTTTAAATTCATTTATACCAAAAGATTCATTAAAAGCATCTTCATCTAAGTTACTACTAATTTCAATTTCAATATCTGTTTCATTAGTTTAATAAGTTATTATGACATTTGAAAAAAAGTCACCCTTTGGTAATCCACATAAATTAGTTTTATTATCAGTTTTTCTAAGACTCTTTATTAATCTTCCATTTATAAAAATATTTAATACCTCGTCATCCCATGAATCAATAAGTACATATGAAAATTATATTATATAACTAAACACAGGTTAAGTTGATTTAAAATAATTCTTCATAATACAATTTTATCCACATACATCATAACCTCCTAATAAAACATGAGTTGAACAAGATGAAACAGGATTACTTCCATTAAATCCAATAATTAAAAATCCACAATTTTTAACATCATCTTTGTTAAAAGAACCATATAAGCACATTTTTAATATTGTTTAACGTTGAGAATATACAATTAAAAATAAGTTTAATATTATACAAATATTTTTTTTCATATGCTTTATATATAATTGATAAATGAAATTTTAAAAAAATATATTATTTTAAATAAATAAATGTTTCTTTATTTTAATAAATATTTATTTTATAAAAATATATATAAATTAATAAAATTAAAATAAAAATATATAAATATATATGTATATACATATTTAATTTAAAAATTAGTTAGTAAAAATATTTTAAAATAAATAATTAAAAATAATAATTATATTTTAATAAAATAAAAATATATATTTATATAATTTTTTTTTTTAAAAAAAAATATATTATATATAAATGTTTCTTAAATTATATTATATTTATATTCATAATAAAAATTAAATAAGATTGATTTTATATATATAAAAAATATATAAAAACTAATAAGTATTAAAATTATATAAAATTTTTTTATTATATATTATTATTTACATTAAATTAAAATGCGTAATAAATATATAATTTAAAAATAATTATAAATGAAAATTATTTATAATTATATATATTAATATTTATATTTATATATATATATATATTTATAATTTATTTATTTTTATTTTTAAATATGTAATATTTTTTTTTATTAATATAATAGTATTTTTTTCTTATTTAATTTTATACGCAATCAACAGCTTTTATAAAATAATTTAAGAAAAAATAATTTTTGAAAATTTTGAAATTTTTTTATTTATATTTAAATATTATTTTTATTAATTTTGTATTTTTTATCTACAATTAATTTTTTTTTTTTTTTATTTTTATATTAAAATAATTTATTATTAATTATAAATGTTATTATTTAACATACATAAATTTTTATAATAATTTAAATAATTATTAAATCCATAATGAAATTACAATAAATATTATTTAAAATTATATTTCATTTATTTATAAAATTTTTATGTAATTTATATATGTTTCTTATTTTTTTTTAATATTATTAATTATTAAATTTTTTTTTTTTTATTTTTATCTAATTAAAATAAATTAAATTATAATTATTTTATTTTAATTTTATTTTTTATATATATGTTTATTATATTTTTAAAATTTTATCAATATAAATATATTTATTTATCAAAACATCACTTTTATATAGGATAGAAATTAAAATGGCATTCATCTATATATTCTGAATAAAAATTTTATATAATATTGATTATGAGTAAAAAGAAAAATTAAAAACATATTATTATATTGTATTTTATTATTAATTAATTTCTAAAAAATTACGTATTTGATTTTTTATAAAAAATTAAGAATTAAAAAAATTAAATTTTATAAAAAAAATTAAAAAAATAAAATAGAATATATAAGTAAACAATTAATAAACTAAAAAAATATTCTCTATATTTTAATATTTTATATTTTATTTTATATAATAAAATAATTATGATTATTAATTATTAATATGTATATTTAAATTTTTTATATTTATTCTTATTTTTAAATTTATATCTCTTTAATATTTTTTATTACTAAATAATATATTTGTTATAAATTTAAATTTTAATATTTAAAATTTTGGATACCTTGTAAACCTGAATTTTATTTAAAATATAAAAATTACAATTATTTAAAAATTTAAAGATATTTGGTTATTTGATTAAGACAACATTTTATAAACCTTTAAAAGGTTAAAAAGCAAAAAAAAAATATATATTAAGAAAATATACTTATTAAAGATTGTCTTTATTTTTTGTGATATTTAGATTAATTACCAAGATCAAAAGACATTTAATTGTTTATATATATTTCATTTTAAACTAAAATTTATATACATAAATATTCTTTCCTAAAGTTTTATAAAACAAAAAACCCTTTTTAAAAAAAATTATAATTATTTAATTGTTATAAATAATTTTCTCTATTTAATTTATTTTTTATATATTGCTTTTAATTTTATAATAATAATTATATTTTTGAATATGAGTTCTTCTTATGTTATATTTTCATAAAAAAAAGTAAAGTAAATTATTACCTTTTAAAAATATAATTTATTTAATAGTTCAAACTAAGTATTGCTTTAAATTCAATTAATATAAATTCTTATTTTTTTATTTTTAATATCTAAAAAAAACTACTGATTTCCAATAATAAACTTTTTGAAATTAATTTTTTTTATGTATTTTATCTAAACTGTATTGTATAAATATTTTTGATTCATTATTTATAATCTTAAATAAATTCATTTATTTATTTATAGTATTTTTTATTTCAATATTATTTTTTTATTATTTAAAACCTTTTTATATAATCTAAATCTAAAAATTATTTAATATGTTTTAAAATTAATAATATATTCATTAAATCTTATATATAATATAAGTTATGTATATAATTAAAATATAAATTACTAAATTTTTTTTAAAAAAATATAAAAATCAATAAAAAATTAGTATATTATTAAATTTCTAATAAAGTTATATTAAAAATAATTTAAAATATAATAGTCTAAAAATTAAATATAAAACGATTGAAATAATTATAAATTATAGAAGAAGTGATAATTCATAATATTTATAACTTTTCTAAATTAAAAAAATATATTTATTATTGAATAATATTTATATTTATATTTTTTTTAATATTATTATTAATTAATTATTTTATAAAAATATATTTTTATTATATAAAATTTATAGAAAAATCATATTTATATTTGATTTAATTTCTAAGTAAATAATTGTGTTTTATTATTTTTTATTAATTCAATTAAAAAAATATTCAAATTAATATAACGATTAATTAATTAATAAAAATTTTTATTTAATATATTAATATATAAAAATTAAAATAATAAATTATATAAATATTTTATTTTTTTATATATTATTAAACTATATATTTTTTTTCATTTAAAATATTTTAATAATTTAAAATTATTTAATAAATAAATATTTACAATAAAATAATTATTTATTTTTTAATAAAATGTATATGTTAATATAAAATAAATTAAAAAATTATCTATAAAATTTTAATAGTAACTTATAAAATATAAATGATTAATATTTAATTAAGCATAAGCATAAAAACTATTTTTGTAATATTAAACTTTATTTTATTAGTTTATTCTCAAAAATAAGTATAGTTAAAAAATTGTTTAATTGATAGATTTTCTTTAAAGGATATTTAAAATTGTGGTTTTTAAATCTCTGGATTTATTGGTAGTACTTATTTTTCTAAATGTGATTCATTATTACTTTTAGGAGGATATAATATTTGCGTCAAAGATTGTATTGTAATAAATAATATTTAATCAACTAAACCTTTATATAGTTATATAGTATAATTTTTATTTATCCTAATTGATTCCTGGAATAGTAATGATTAATTGTTTATTAAAATAAATGGATAGATTATACATACTCTAAAAAAAGGTTTCGTAATGTATGATTTTTGTGGATAACCAGCAAAAGAATTGATTTAAAGTTACAAATTCACATATAAAACTAGTAATTAAAATACTGAACTTTCATTTACTAATAACTTGATAGAAAATCCTGATAATAAATCTTTAGGTATAAGGAAATTTGAAGTTTATGCACATGAATGTATGCCTAAATGTGCTGGATGCACTAACAGTACTTCTTGTAATTTAAATTCAGTAGGCTAGTATTTAGAAGCATGTAGATGTATTGAAAAATGCGAGTTATGTAAATAAATAGATTCTTGTGATTTATGCAATAGTGGATATTTTTATAATGATTCTAAATGTGTTTCAGCCTGTCCAAATAAAAAATATAAAAATATTAAAACTAGAACTTGTCATAATTGTTTAGCTAAATATGCAACTTATTCTAATGCAAACGGTTGTGACACTTGCTTTTGGAATAGATAATTACCTAATTGTGATTGTCCAATTTATCAATACGATAATTAGAATTATTAATAAGCTTGTTTTGCATGTTCTAATATATCTGATGGATGTTCTACTTGTAATGATAGGACTTGCTAAGAATGTCTAGCGCCGCGTTTTTTAGATGGAAATTCATGTGTAAATATTTGTCCTTCAGGTAAGTGGGGAAACACGGCAACCAGATAATGTACAGCTTGCTAAGCTAAATGTGTAACTTGTTCTAATGACAATACTTGTGACACTTGCTTTGAGAATAGAGTTCCTTAATAATGTAATTGTCCTTAATATTCCTATGATCCACATAATCAATCAATTAATTATGTTCTTTGATTTCATAATAACTATAATCTTAAAAATCATAAGGGAAAATATAAAAAATAATGCCATTGAATATTTAATCTAATACAATATAAATAAAAGTAGGCTAAATGATGAAAATTAATAAAAAGAAGATGATTACTTGGCAACAGAAGATAAGATAAAAACATTAATTACACGTAAAATAAGTAAATTAAATTCTTAAATATATGCTAAAGTTGGTTTATAATAAAATAACTAAGAAGATGGTAAATAGACTCAAAAAGATTAAGATAAAATTTAAGATCCTGAAAATAATCAGGCTAAATCTACTTTATTTAAGAGAAAAAACATTAAGCTAGTTTAATTCGATTGTAAAGATTGTAAAGTTAATTAAAATAATAAATAAATAAATAAAAATGTGTAAAATGGCTATAAATATGAAGAAAAAACAAAGGATACTAGCAATTAAGTTTAAAAATTCCTAAATAAAATTAGTTAATCATAAAAATAATAGCGATAAAAAATTTAATCAAATATATTTACTAAAAATAGCTCTATATTACAAATAAATAATAAAATTTCTTTTATAATTATAATGTTTTGTAAAACTTTTTAAAATCAAATAAAATCGTTCAAGTTATAAGTTTCCATGAATTAATTTAAATATTGATTCTTTTTAATTAATTCTTAAGTAGGCCTTATAGAATAACTTAATAATATGTAAAATATGTTATTCTTATTACTGTTAATTCTATTCTATTATATGATTTACAAACTATCTTAATAATATTAGCTAATTCTTTATTATTACTAAGTATTAACTTAGTCATCATTTTAATAGTAAATATCTATAAATTGAATAAAAGAATATTTAAATATTTAATTTATCTCATTTTTATTTCTATAGTTATAATTTGCTTTTACATTATTTGTATTAGTCTTTAAAATAAATTTTTTATATATACAATGATATGTTGCCTTTTTATTTTTTAGTAATTATTTTTGATATTTTTATTTATTAAATTATTTCTACATTTATTAAATATAAGCTATTTATTTAATATGTTTCTTGTTTAATTAATTAAGAATGCTAATGTATTAAAATTAGATTATTTAATATACTTAATTTAAAAAAAATTTTAATGAATTTATATAAAAAAAAAATATTAAAATTGAAGACTTTAAAAATGTATTTTTTTAGTTTATATTAATTAAAGGCTTTATTTTATATTTATGTTTTATTTAATTGATATATTTTAACTTTATTTAGAGTAATAATATTTTTAATAATAAATATTTTATAAAATAGTTTTAAAAATTTTTATATATTTAAAATAATTATTAAATTTTATGTAGTTTTTAAATATAAATTAATGTAATTTATTGTTCATTTAATATGTATTATTAATAATTCTTAATTTTTATAGAATTTAAAACATAAATTTCAGTAATAATAAAAATAATTATCCTTAAATATTATAATCTAATATTTATAAAAAAAAATATAAATATTAATAATTATAATTATAATTATAAATCAGAAATAAATAATTTATTTATATGAAAAAAAACAGATAGTTTAATTAAATAAAATAAAAATATATTATATAAATATATTAAAAAAAAATAAAAATAATTTTTTATTAATATTTTTTAATTATATATTTAAAATACAATTTAGAATTATATTTTAAATAAATTTATATACTTAATCTTTAAAAAAATATATAGTTAAATATTATAATTGATATTAAAATTATATTTTATAATTAATTTATATTTATTTAATTTAATTTAATTTAATTTAATTTAATTTAATTTAATTTAATTTAATTTTACCAAATTATTATCTAAATAAGTTATATAAACAATAAAATCTAAAATATTTTTTAATTATTTATACATATATTTTAATTTAATTTTTAAATATTCTATAGTTTCTTATGCATAATTTAAAACAAATAAAGTATTTTGTTATAGTAATTAATAAATTTAATTCCAATTATAAATTTTTTAATGAAATGAAATCGATATATAATCAATTAATTTATAATGTTCTAAATCAAAATAAAAATAATCTGAAAAATTATAACTGAAAATATAAAAACTAATACCTAAAAATATTTAATCTAAAGCAATAGCAAATAATAATAATACGATAATAGCTCGATGAAAATTAATTAAATTTTATGTCAAAATTTGCGAGGTTATATGCAATCTTCTTAGTTATTTTATTTCAAGCAAATCTTATATTATTTTTAAGAAAATAATTTACTAATTTTATGTTAAATGAATGAGAT
>NW_004086319.1:0-44987 GCF_000220395.1 Ichthyophthirius multifiliis | reverse complement strand
AATAATAATATATAATTTTTTTATTAAAGTAATAATAATAATAATTTTAATTTATCAAATTTTAATATTTTTACTTTTATTATATTTTTATTTTAAATAATAAATATTTTAAATTTAATTTATTGAGTTTTTTATTAATAAAATTTATGTTTGTAAATACATAAACGCATAATTTATTTATATTATTATGTTTTTTTAAATAATTATTATAATATTTTTATAAATTAAAAAAAACAAAAAATTAGAAAAAAAATATATACTAAATTTTATGATATAAGAATACTTATATAAATTATTATAAAAATAATAAAATCAAAACTATAAATCTATCAATCATTAAATACGTTCATCAAAAAGTCCTTTTATTGTAATTGAAAAAAATAATATATCAGCAACTTATATTGGCAAAAAACTAAACTATGGCGATATAGCAGTAAAAAAAAATATACTAAAGAATTTTTATAAAAAAAAGTCTATATAACTCGATAATCCTGTTAATACTAATTCTATTGTTTATTATTTTGAAATCCATGTTGAAAATATAGGAGGAAGGTAATTATTTTTTATTAAATAAAAAACTAATCAAATATATATAATTTATGTTATTGTTAAAAAAATAAAAAAAGTGATTTATGTATTGGATTTGCTTGTCCAGATTTTCCAATGAGTAAATTTCCTGGATTTACTAAAAAGTATAAAAAAGAATTGCTTAAAATATATTTATATTCATATTTAATTAAAGTTCTTATGGTTATCATTCAGATGGAGTGATTTTTTATAATAAAAAATAAGTAAATTAATATAAAAAATAATAAAAAAAAAATTATAAAAAATTAATTTTAAAATGCACAATTTTTTTTTAAATATTATATATAAAACAAAAAAATTATAATATTATATCAATTAAAATTTTTATATTTTATATAATAAATATAAATAGTCATTAATATAAAAAAATGTTAATAAAATTAAATCTAATGATATAATTGGATGTGGTATAAACTTTTATAAAAATGAATTATTTTTTACACATAATGGAGTGTATTATGGTAAAAAATCTTATATATAATATATGTAATTAACTATATAATAAAATAATTATATATATACATATATATGTATATAACTTTATATAAATATATATTTTTATTTGTCATATATTATTTACTATATATATTTTATATATTCTTTTAAGATTAATTTTTTTATTTATTTATAGGTCCTGCATTTAGACAAATATAAATTTAAAATATGTATGCAACAATAGGATTAAACGGTCTGAAACAAAAAATAACATTTAATTTTGATTAAAATACGTTTAAATTCGATTTATAAAGTTACGTGAAGAATTAATAAAAATAATTATATTAAGAAATATTAGAATAAGAAATAAATCATTTTTAACTGCATTAAATAATATAATAATATTTATATTATAACGGATATTTCGATACATTGAAAGCCTTTGAAAGTGCTTCAAAATTACCTAATAATAATATTGAATTACTTTAAAAATAAAATTCTATATAAAATAATGTTATTTAGAAAATCTTTGTGCCTAACTAAAGTTTTAGTTTTGAAGAAAAAACTGACAAAGAAAACGAATGTAATTAATATAAATCTAATTAATCTTGCACAACTTAATCTTAATCTATTTAATCTGACAATCCTAATGAAATTCATAAAAGTAATTATATATAAGAAATGTAAAATACTGAAAAAAATGGATATAATAATAATGATGAATATCAATCATTACTTCAAAAATATGATAATTAACTAAACAGTTAAATCTATAATAAAAATGAAATTAATTTTAATAATATTAATAATAATCAATTAATTTATCTAGAATAATTAAGAGGAGGTTTATTTTTATTTTTTTTAAATATAAAAAATAAATTAATTTTAAATAAAAAAAGATATTCTCAAATTGATAATAGAAGGAAACATATAAAATGTTATTGATAAAATATAAAATTAAATGCCATAAATACTATTAAATGAACCTAATATATTACCTAATCTTTATTCATAAGTATTTATTGAAATTGTTAAGAGTAATCAAATTTTAGACGCATTAAAATATGCTTAATAAAATTTGAGTCATTATTAATATGCTAAATATTATTCTTATGATGAATATGGAAATATAATTTAAATAACAATTAACGTATATTTATAATAATATAATATAGATTTATATATAAAAGAGTATTTTGCCATGATGCATTTAAATAATTATATTATTTAATTTATTATTTTTTGATAAAAACACGTACTAAATTATATATTTTTTTATTATTATAGGATATTATGGGTATTATTACTCAAACAGATGTAAATATCTAATCATCGCCTTTATTTCATATTAAATAAAGATAAATTATATAAGAATTAATTAATAAATCTTTTTTAAGTAACATTTAAAAATAAACATATAATAATATTTCATTGTTGTCATTACAAAAGGTTTATATGGATGCAAAGATAAGTCAACTTTAGAATTACTACTAGGACAATTATAAAATATTATTTTTTATTATAAAAAGTAAAATTCATATATTGGAGAAATAAGATAGTTTAATTTATGAAAAAGAAGAAATATATAATTAAACAATAATAAATATTATATTATTATAAATATATATATATATATATATAACTAAAAATAATATTTAATATATTTTTATTAAACTATTTATATATATTAAATTATAAAATTTCTATTTTTTTATAATAATATATTATAAAAATATTATATAAATTAATTTTTTTTTAATTTTATTATAATAATATATTTAATAGTTTAAAAATATTAAATATATTAAATTTAATTATAAAAATATATTTATATTTTAATTAAAATTAAAAGTCATAATTTTATTTTAATCAAAATTTAAATAATAATAAAAAAATTGATAATTTTTAATCTAATGTTGATAATTTTATTTATTTGAATTAAAAAATTAATAATAAATTTTTTTAAATAAAATAAAATTAAAGTATATATAATTTTTTTTTTTAAATATAAATGTTTTTTAACAACATATAATTTATAAATAAAAAATACGGAAAATTATTTTAAATCAAGTATATAAATAAAAAAAATATTAACAAAATTGTAAAACAAATAAAAAAAATATAATAAATTATCTAAATAAATTAGATACAAAAAATTTTATAAAGAAAATATAAAAAAAAAAAATTAAAATTAATTAAAAATAAAATAAAAAAAGATTTCTATAATAATATAATAAAAATGAATAAATATAAAGTATAAATATTGAGAAAAATGAAAAAAAAAAAATATTAAATATATATTATATAATGAATATATGATATAAAATATATGTTATGTAAAAAAAAAAAATATAGATAAAATTAATAATATAAAATTAAATTAGTATTAAAAAAATAAAGATATTAAAAATAAAAATTAAAATGAAAAAAAATAAAAATAAAAATAAAAATAAAAATAAAAAAAAAAATAATAATAAAAATAATAATAATAATAATAATAATAATAATAATAATAATAATAATAATAATAATAATTTTAATATATAATTTATTGTATATTTTTTTATTTTAAAATAATTTATAATAATTAAATTTTATATAGATTTAAGAATTTTTTTTTTTTTTTTATATTTATTTAAATATAGTTTTTCTAGATATTTCTATTTATTTTATTAATTTTTTTTAATTTTATTATTAAAAAATTAAGAAGTTAATTAAATATGATTAATAAATAATAAGAAATATATAAAATATATATCATTTTTTATTACAATAAGACTAGATTCAACTTTTTAACATTTTACTAAAAAATAACTTTTTTTGATTTATAATTATAATATATATGATTAAATAAAAAATATTTATTTTTTAAATAATTTTAAAGATTATTAAATTAATATTAACATTTTTATTTAATCTAAGTAATACTTATGAAAATAATATTTTATTTATATAATTAAGTATTTTATTTAATTTAATATTTTTTTTTCAGATTTTTTTATATATTAAAAGAATTTATTAATTTATATTTTAAAAATTATACTTTTAAAGAAATATTTCATACTTAAAATTTATAAATTAATGTTTATAAATAAATAAAAGATTATTTAAAGAAACCAAATTAATTAAATAAATTAGAAAAAAAATAATTTAGTGTTAATAATATTAATATATAATATATAGATCTATTTAATTATAAATAATTTTTAAATTATAATTAATAATAATTATTTATTTTGTATAGTTTTTTATTTAATATTCAAATTTTTTTATTGTTTGTTTATTCAAATATTTATTTTAATTAATAAAAAAATAAAATATATATAATACATTAAAAACAATACAAAAAAAACTAAAAATGATAATTGATAAATCACCATAAATAGTAAAAAAAAAAATAAGAATTAACCTTGATTTAAAGAAAATACATGTATAAAAAAATTAAAAAATAATTATTTATTAAAATAAAAATAACAGATTTAAAACTCTGGCTAAAAGCAATAATAATAAGGAAAAAAAAAACAATAATTTTTCAAGAAAATACACTCTATTTAATAAAATACTTTACAATAAAAAAAATTAAGATCATTATCTTAACTTTAAATTATACAATTATAAACAAATAGATAACATGTTCCTGCTTAATCACATAGAAATCGATGTATATCATATTTGAATATACAAAACAAAGAAAATGCATAAAATAGTAAAAAAATATATATATATAAAAAATATTTTTATAAAAAGCAAGCAGAGATAATACATAAAGAGATATAAAAAATAAATGTTAGACAACCAATAATCAATAATAGGATAATTTGCTATTTTTAGTATGTGAAATTGAGTAATAAATTTAATAATAAAATAATAATGAACATAATAACGGATAATTAACAAAAGATAATATTAACAATATAGAATTATTAATTAATGGCATATAATTATGTGAAAAAAAGTCAATAAAAATATAATAGTATTTATAATAAATAATCTAAGAATCTAAAAGTTTATTTTTTACTGTTAATTAATATATGGACATAACATAAAGCTAGATTGAATAAAAAATAGCGAAATTAAAAAAATGCTTCAATTAATAAAATTTGGAAAAAATATTTCCAAGTATATAAGGAAACTTTAATTAAATTTTCGATTTTTTATTTTAATTAATTTAAATTTTAGCAGAAAAAAAAAAAAAAGAAGTATAACTTGATTAAGAAATCATTAATAAAAAAGTCATTGAAAACTAAAAATTAACAGATTTGTAATTTAAAATTGATGAATTAATTATAGAAAAAGTATTTTATTTTTACAAAATTTATTATATATATATAAAGAAAATGATAAAAGATGAATAATAATAATAGATTAAATAAATTAAATAACTGAAAAAATAAATTTAAAAATTAAAATAAGAAAACTATTACATAAACGGAAATATAGATAATATATCTATAGAAATGGAAATAAATAATAATAATAATAATAATAATAATAATAATAATTATAATAATAATAATAATTACAATAATAATAATAATAATTCTATCACTTATAATTTTTCATTAGAAAAATCAATATTTTTCTTCTAATAATAACAATATAACTTTTGGACTAGCATTTCTTTTTTAAATAATAATATTTTATAATATTAAGATAAATTATCATAATAAAGTTTATATTTTTTATTAAATAGAATATTATAGAGCTCTTAATCTAATTTCTTAAATAAAGTTATTGTAAAAATTAAGAAGAAAAAAATTATATTTATTTGTATAATATTAATATTTAAAGGATTATTTTTAGAAAATACAATTTGATAATAATTATAATATTTTAAAGAATATTATTTAAATTCAAAATAGTTTTAATAATGGATTAAATATAGATTTTTTATTTTAAATATTATAAATTAATAAATATTCTTTATAAGAAATAAATTCAATAATAACAAATAAACCATTATAAAATATAGAATAAATAATAATTACAAATAATTTATAGATTTAATAATTATTTTTACTTTTTTATTAATATATATAATTAATATCCAAAAAATTAACGTAATTTCTTTTTTTTTTAAATGCCTATTTATATATTATTTTAGTATAAATGAAGACTATATAGATTTAAATAATTTAATGATAATTTGTAGAAAATTCTTTGAATAAAATTGGACTTTTTTACCTAATTTACTTGAAAAAGTGAATATTTTTTACGAATCTAATTAAATTGAAAATAATATAGAAATATATCTTTGTATGTAATTAATTCAATAGCAAAATATTTTAAAAGATAAAAATATTTAATTAACAACTCAATAAAATAAAAATAATTAAAATTTAAGCTTAGAATAGTTTATAGAATATTTTAGTAATTACAATTAAACAATACTAACAACTGATAATTTAAAAAAATATTATCAAACTTTAAATAATTAATAAAAAACTTAGAATTATTTTCTGAAATATATTTCCGAAAAATAAAGAAGACTAAACCTCTATTCTATTAATATTATAGATGCTGTCTGTATTTGTATTTAAATATTATTATTTACAATATTTAATACATAAAATATGTTACAAAATGTATTTTTTAAAAAAGTTTTGTTTTTAAATATTTAATTATATATTATTTTAAAAGTGTGAAAATTATAGATAATAAGAAATAAAATAACCGGAATAAACAACAATACTATAGAAGTTTAATATTACTTTAAATGAATATTAATAATATATTATTCTAGAAAAAATAAATTAATAAAATATTGGTATTAAAGATTCTGTTGACCTAAAAATCTATTTAAATAATTAATTTCATTCTAATCAAAATGACGTCATATAAAATGTGATGCGTAATTATATAGACCAAAAAATAATAAAATATTACTAAGATAAAATAATAATTCTTCTCAAAGTAATTATTTACATATAATATAAATATTTTGATAATTTTTTTTAATAGAATATATGAAAAACTCCTCTATAATATATGTATTCAAATAAATAAATACATATATTAATATATATATACATATATATGTTTAATTAATATATACTTTTATAATTCATTCTTTTTTTTTTTTATTTTCAAAAAATTCTTTTAATTATTACTAAAATTCTTATTCTTCTTAAACTTATTATCTTTTTTAAAAACTTGATTTTATTTGATTTTAATTTATTTCATCGAAATTTTTTCTTTTAAATTAATTATTATTATTAGTCTAAATTTTTAAAAAATTTTATTAGATTTCTTTAATTTGGTTTTATTAAGCTATTTTTTTTTCACTTGTTTATAATTTACTTTATTTGCTTTTTACACAATTTTTTTCATAGCTAGTAAATTCTTTATTTTCTTATATCATATTTTTTACCTAATCTTATATTATTTAATAATTATTTTCTAATAATTTTTCAGTCTTTTTATTTTGTAAAGAATTCTATTAATTACTAGGCGATTGAATATATTCTGTTTTAATAGCACTATCTTTAGAATTTGGTTTAAAAAACTTCATAATACCATTTTTTTTGAGCTCATTTTAATATTCTTCATAAGAAAGCAAACATTTTTGACTTTAATTTTTATTATTATTAACATAAAGTCCTGCTTTATAAAACATTATTTATTCTAATTCTTTCTAAACAAAATAAAAAATAATATTATAAAGAAATTATAATATAAAATAATAAAAAAAAACCTTAGTAATTTCTTAAATAAACTCATCATAATCTTATTTACACAAAATCCAATCGTCAATTTAATCTATATTTAAAATAATAGGCATTCTATGGTGTATATCTTCATATTTTTTACTCGAATTTTATGTCATAATCATCACTTTTTCATTCTAAAATAAAGCCGCTATAAATATATGATCTTAACATTCACTTTTAAACACGAAAGGCTATTTATCAGTATTCCACTCGTAATACCCTTCCGCAATAATTACACATCTATTCCTATTTATTATATTTTTAAATGTAGGCTTATGGGATGCTTCTTCACTTCTAATATTTATTATTGTTGTAAATGATGTTACCAAACCCCATTCTAGAAAATCTAATATCTTTTCGGGTTCGCTTTTTTCTTCTTCTTTTATTGTTCGGATACATGGAAGATATAAAGTTGGAGAAACATTAAAACCTGGCTTATATTTTTACTCATTTCGGGTTTTTTAGCATTTACATATTTACTATAAACGAGTTAGTTTTAGGTTTTGATATAGTCTTCCGCACATGTTAATTTTATTATTGGTTTAAAATTTATAATTTTTGATTTTTTTATGATTTTTGTTTTGTTTTTTTAAATAAAATAAAAATATTTTTTTTTAATTGTTTATTTTATTTTATTTTCAAATGAAAAAATTATAAACAAAAAAATAAAATTTGAAAAAAAAAAAAAAAAAAATGAAAAAGTCTCCTGTATAAAGATATATGAAATAATAAATGAGTCTATCGTAATATTTAGAAAACAAAAATATTCCAAAATTAATATAAGTTAAACGTATTACAGCTGATTAACCAAGTTCAGTTCATTTATTATAGTAAAAAATAAGTCCTTAATATTAATTTTATCAAACAAAGTAAGAAAGAACGTTATTACAATAAAATAATAATAATAATAATATATAAAAAATCTAAAAAAACAATACCTTTAAAACTCCGACAAGAAACACTAAAAATTGCTTTGGAGTAAATTATGATTCATCAAAAAATGAAGGAATACATAATATTAATACAGAATAAGTAAATAATAATATGAATTAACTATTATAAAGAGTAAATAATCTAGAGAATTAAATAGGATAAGAAAATAAGTATTTTTCAAACCATTATTTACATTCACCTAAAAATGACGAAAAACAATTAAAAAATAATTCAAATAGTTTTATTTTAAATACAAAAACAATTAATAAAGATGAATAAAAAAATTAATACCAAAAATTAGAAAATTAAGTATAATTATAAAACTAAAAAATATATATAAAAAAAAAAAAAATATTAAAAAGATTTAAAATTTAAAATATGATAAAAATTAAAAAGATTAGAATTTAAAAGAATTAAAAACTGAAATTTATACATTATAATAATAAATAGATGAAAAAAAAAAATTTTCTAAAAATTTTAATCCTCCAAATACAGAAAGATATACAAGTAATAGTCAAAATCAACAAATATTAGAATTATAAAAAGAAAATAGAGATTTAAATATAATGAATAATTAATTATAAAATGAATTAAATATAAAAATATACGAAATATAATAAAAATAAAACGAATATAAACAAAAAAAAACGAAAACAATAAACTAAATGAAGTAATAATAGAGCATGAAAAAAAAATCGTTATACTTTAAAAAAAGAATAAAGAATTAGAACAAAATTGTTTTATATTTGCCTAAGAATTGGAGAAAATGACACTTATAAAAAGTTAAAATAATATTTCAAATGAAAAAATCCAAAAAAATTTACAAAATGCAAATAATAGGATTAATTTTTTACAAATTGAAAATGAAAAATTAAACAAAATACAAGAAGAAATAATTAAAAATGCTTAAAATGAATAAAATTAAGAAATATAAAAATTAAATGGAAATTTATAAAAAAATAATATGGCCTTAGAAGTTTAAAAAGAAAAATTTAAAAACTCGAAAATTAAAATGAAGAACTTATTTAATAAAATAAAGATTTATTAATGTAAATAAATACAAAAATAAATGAAAACTAGATATTAGATTAAAATATTTAAAAACTTAATAATAATATAAGAGAATTTTAAATTAAAATTGATGAATTAAATATATAAATTTAATAAAATGAGAAATTGGAACATCTTAATTTATAAATAAAATAATTAAATAATAGTAATCAAGTATTTATTTAAATATATATTTATATTTATATATAATAAAATTAATAATAATAAAAGTAATTGTTAGAAGATAATACAAAATTAGCATTTTAATTAGATTCACTTTTAAATGATGATAATTTCAAATAATTCGATTAAAGACATTATTTAGAACAAATTTAATAATTAAATATTGAAGTATAGTAATGGAAAGAAATATATATTAAATCATAAGAAGAAAACTTTGAAAAAAATAAAAATAATAATAAAGATAAGTTTATAGAAGAAACTATCATTAATTTAGAAAATAAAATAAAATCATTTGAAAAATAAAATAATGAATTAAATATTCTTATTTAAGAAAAATAATCCATAATATTTTAATTGTAATAAGAAAATTCCAAAATTCATTAATTAAGTGCTGAAAGAATAAATTTAATTGAAACTTGGAAGGTTACTAAATAATAATAAATAAATATATATATATATATATATATATATATATATATATATATATATATATATTTATATATATTTTTATTATCAATTTTCTATATATTTTATCTTTATTTAATTTTTTTATAAATAGTATTTATTTTATTATTTTCTTAAATTATATTTAAAATTTAATAAAAAAAGAAATAATTTTTAGATAGTCCTCAAGATGAAAATAAAAATTAATAAATTATATAAGAAAATAATATTGTTTAATAATATAATTAAGCAAAACTATAAATACAATAATTTGAAGAAGCTATTTTAAAAGAATAAACTGAAAAAAAATCTTTTTAATATAGATTAAATTTATGTCATTAAGAGTTTTTAATAAAAGAATAAGAAAATTAATAATTATATTAATTACTTTAATAAAGAAAATAAGATTATGAATAATAAAAAGTATTATTGACAGAAATAAAAATGCAGAATAATAGTTTAACTTAAAAAATTAAAAAAATAGAACATGATGGTCTTATTAAAATAGAATATTATGATTGTATGTAGATATAGAATTAAGAGTTGTATGTATTTTTATTTTCACTTTAAAAAAAAATATATTATCATCTTTTTTTCATTAAGAAAAAGATAAATTGATTCTTACAAATTATAAATTAAATCTTTAGAAGAAAAATTCAGTGAAAATAAGCTATAATAAGATAATAAAAGTGACGATGCTATTAGTAAAAAATAGGATAAGCCTTATTCTAATTATTAAAGTCCAATTTAAGTAGGGGTTTAGTAATAATAATAGTGTTTTTAGTCTCCAAATATCTTAAATAATTATTATTCTAATTAGGTTATTTTTTTAAATAAAAAAAATAAGAAGTAAATATTTTAAATTTTTATATCAAAATAGATATGATTAAATTGGTTTTACTTAAAATTGTAATATAAATTAAAAGATTTGATTTTTTTTTTTTTTCTATTTATAAAAAATAAACTAAATTATTATTAATAAAATACTAATTAATTTAATATTTATTTATTATTATGATATATATAAATATATATATATATAATATAAAAAAACTATTAGTTTATAATTAAAAATTTAATAAAATAATATTGTTTCTTTTTAAAAAAAACAAAAATATTATATATTTTGTTGTTGATTTTAATTCTAAAAAAATAAAAATATAAAACAAAAATAAAACAAAAAAAAGAAAGAAAATTATTAATGTATATAAAAATAGCATTATACATATTATTATTAAAAATATTAATTTGTTAATAAAACCTAAAAAAGTTTCGAATTTGTTGTCGTTAATTTTCCTTTACTAAACAAAAATAAGTTTATAGTGAACAAAATTAAATAATTGAATAAGATTTATAAATTTTCTATTAATGTATATAAAAAAATCAGAAATGTTATAATTAAATATATGAATAAGGATAATTAATAGAAAATTTCAATTATAATAAATGTTTTAAAAAATGCTATAATTTAAATAATTATAAAAGTGAATTTTTAAAAAAACTTGTAAATAAAACACTAGAATGTTAAAAGAAATATTTAAAAAACGATTTTTAATAAAAAATAAATAATAAAAATATAAGAATGCCTTGGGAAATACTAATAATAATAGTTTTATTTGCTTTATTTATGATTAATGTATTTAAATAAAAACTAAAAAAATAAAAAGCCAATTTATAAGACATACATAATTTTGATTTTTAATTATTTAAATAATAATAAAATGTCATAAATAATGATTAAAAATAATTAATAGAATAAAATATATAAATACATCGAAATAATTTAAATTACGATATTAATTAAAATATTTTTAATACTAACGATTATGAATAAGACTACGAAGAAGATATTTCAAAAAACACTGAAAATGATAAATTATTATGAAATATAATAAAATACTTAAAATTTAATTTTTATAAATAAAATATATAAAAAATTATAAACCAAATATAATTTAATTCATTCATTTATTTAACTCATCTTTAATCAATATGAAAATTTCATCTAATTTTTCCATTTTTAAATGTCTATTATGGACAGTAGTTCTCGCAAAAAGTACTTCAATATCTTCTTCTTTATATATTCTATACTTAACAATAAGAAAAACTAGCTTTTATTTAATAATATCATAATCTTCCTGCAAATTTCCTTTAACTTTCGGGATTTCATCTCCAAAATCGTCATCAAAAAGATATGACCCATGATTTTTTTTCAAAAACTCTTTCTTATATATGTCATATTCCTCTTTTGTAATAATTTAAGCCTTTTAATTATGGATAAAAGGATCTTTTTTAATTATTTAATGTTTATTATTTTATACTAAAAATTCATTATTTTCTTCTTTTTTAATTTATTTTTCTGTTTATATTTTCTTCTCGTTTACAGTTTTACATCTTTTTTACGGCTTCAGTATTTATTTTAGGAGATAATTATTTGTTTTTTTTAACTCATTTTCATCATTTTTAAATAAATAAGTGGGATGTGCCAAAGGATCATTAGGGTTTTTTTTCCTTTCTTAAATAGTTCCCATATTTTTAATATGCCTAATTTACGAATCTATATTTTTCTAATGTTCTTTCATTAAAAATTTCTAACTACGAGGCTTATTTCCCCATAAATATGTTAAATTTAATGTCTAAGGCTCCTTAGAGTCAATTAGACCTTTTTTAGTATTTTAAACAGCATTAAATGTGTTAAATACATTCCCATATTCTAATAATTTTTTGTATTTGGGCTTATCTTTGTGCAATTTTTTCGCATCTACATGCGGACGAGGACCTTTTCGAATATCTATGGTAGGTTTTATTGTAAGTAATGCGGTTTAATGATTGAACATCCGGTTCATTAGTTGTTCTCGTCCGCCTATGTTGGATGGGTCAATTATGTCTAATGGTCCTAATGGATTCATTTTATTTTTTTATTTAAATTTTTTTATTAATTTAATATTTTAAGTTTTTTTTTTAGTATTAATTATATATAAAAAAAAAAAAAAAAATTTTTTTTTTTTTATGATAATCGAAATATTGTAACTTTTATATATTTTTTTATTTAGTGGAGATTTCTTCAAATTTTTTATTGAAAAACTCAAAAAAAAGAGCATATGGATTTAATTTTATATATAAAATTCTGAAAAATTAATATTAATTATTAAATTTTAAATTAGAGTTAATTATTTTTATTATAAAACTTAAATTTAATTATTTTTGTATTGGTAATAGAAATATAAATAATTAAAAGAAATATTTCATTGATTCTATATATTTATAAATATTATTTTTTTATAAATGACATGATTATATAAATAAACTATATATTTTATTATTTACATTTACTTAAATAATATTTTTCTTTAATTTTTTAGCTTTTTTATATAAGGATTAAAAATAATATAACATTAATTTATATCATAATAAATTATTTTTCATCTAAAATAAATTTTATAATTAAAAGAAATTAATTTATTTTAATTTTTTTTAAAACAAAAAATTAATTATATAATTGAAAATAATTTTAGGTCTAATTATTTATTAATTATAATGTTTTTATAATTAAAAAAATGCATTATACAAATTTAAATGCATTAATTATAGATAATAAATACCACATTCTTATTTTCAAAAATAATAATTTTATGATATATTCAAGTACTATTTACTAGAGTAATAATAATTAAGTATATTTAGTTTTGATTATGCTTTTAATAAAATATTTAATTCTAAATAAAAATAAAGCAACTTTTTAAATATTATGATCATATAAGTTATTTACTTTAGGAATATTAACATTTAAAATTTTAATATATTCTTATTTACTATTTAAATAAAATTTAATATTTAACATAAAAGATTGAATTAAGAATATCAAAAAAAAAAAAATATTTTATAATATTTAAGGAAAATTTAATTTAAAATTATATATAAAATATAAAGGCCTTTTTTATACAAATTTTTTATAGTAAATATTTATATAATATTATTCGAAATAAAAAAAAGTTTTGAAAAGAATTATAATATATAAATCCTATTTATTAAATATTATTTATAAAAAACATTTTAGAATATTAGTTAAATATAAAATCTGTATAAATATTAAAAAATAATTTAATATTATAGTAAATGTTATATATTAAATATTAATATAATATTATTATTATATCTATATGAAAGTGTTTATATATTAATACTGTACATAATAATTTTTAAAATATAAATCTTTATTATTTAAACTATTTTATATTATGATTAGTTTTAAATATAATTTTTTTTTATATTATTTTTATAAATAATATATTATTATATTAAAATTTGTATAATTATAAAATATTAAATATTTACTTATTGTTTCATTAATACATTAGTAATAATATTTTATTATATTTTATAATTGATAATATTTTAAAATTTAATTTTATATGAATTAATTATAATTTTTTAAAATATTTAAAAAAAGAAAGTAATATAAAATAATAAATATTTTTATATTAAATATAATAAAAAAATTCTATTATAATATATTTAATATAATTTTTTAAAAAATAAATTCTATATATAATATTTTTAAAGTTTTAATATAAAAAAGCAAACAAATATTATTGCAATAAAAAAAATATATATATATATATATAAATGAGTAAATATTTAAAAAGAATAGGAACAAAATAAATATAATTTTAATTTGAAATTGAAATAAAATAACTAAACATAAATTTAGCCTTATAATGTAATGCAAAAATTATATGGAAAACAAGTAAAAAAATAAATATTAAAGACTGCTTTATTTAACAAATTAATAAAAAGGAAAACATTCGATATAAACAATAGGAAAAATATAAATAAACTAATATAATAACTTAGTAATAATTGATGAAAAATTAACATTATCAGCAACTTTATATTTTGATTAAAAGACAAACATCTACTAAGAGAAAATCGTAAAATAATATATAAAAAACAATATGAATAAATAATATATATATTTTATCTTTTTAAAAAGACAGAAATATCGATAATATTAGAAACTAAAAAAGGTGAAAAAATTGGGGGAAAAGCAAATTTAAATATAGCTGAAATAGTAAATAAAGGCTTATAAAGTAAAAATAATTATAAAATATATAAAAAAAAAAATAGGTTAAAATTATATATTAGAATTATAAAAATGCCTTGATAATAAGGCTACATTAGAATTAATTTTAAAAAATAAAAAACTCGAAGAAAATGCAAATTATTCAAGCGAAAGTGAATAAGAAAACTCTTTCAGATCCTAAAAGTTAATATTCTTAAATAATAATTTAGCAAACTAAAAGGAGGTAAAAAGAAGTTTATCATATACATGTGAAATTGATGAAAATTAAAAGAAAGAAGAAAATAATAAATCAAGAACAATAAAATTAGGATATGATGATGAAGAATTTTTCAAAAAATTAAAATAAAAAGAGCAAGAATAAGAAGAATTAAAAATAATTTAATAATAAAAATAATAAGAATTAAAAAAATATAATAAAAATAAATAGAGGAATAATAATAAATTTAAATAATAGAAGTACAATAAAAGAAGCAGCTTCTTTAAGAAAAAAAAAAGAATTTTTTAGCCAAAAATTAATTTTAAATTAAAATAATTCAAATAGAAATTCAAAAAATAATATTTTTTATAATAAAGATTTAAATAAAGAAAATGAAGAAAAAAATGAAGAAAGCTATTTGGAAGATAAAAAATATTATTTTGAAAAAATGAAGAAATCTATTAGTATTGAAAATAATATAAAAGAAAATTATATATAAATAGAGGAAAATAAAAAAATAAATTAAGAAAATTAATAAATATAAAAAAAAAAACCTGTTTTTTAAAAATAAGAAAAATAAAAAAACTATGAAGAAAATTATGATTTTTGTAAAATATAAGAATAATTCTCAATATAAAATTAATTCTAAACACCTTTATTATCTTAATTAGATAATATAAATTTGATAAAAAAATAAGATTCACCATTGAAATAATAATAATAATAATAATAATAATAATAATAATAATAATAATAATAATAACAATAACAATAACAATAACAATAACAATAAAGTTTCTAAAAATCTTAATTACCAATAAATGATGATTTTTTTTTTAATTAATAATAAAAATAAAAAGATAATTTACAATAAACATAAAAAGCCAGAAAACCTATTTTTGAAAAAAATAAATTAATAAATAATTAAAATATATCTTTTACTACTTAATAATCTATTTAAGACTATTCCCCTGTTTAAAATAGTGATAAAAAAAAAGCACATACTGCAATATTTTAAAATAGTAATAGATAAAACTCATATTCAAATTTAGCTATAATAAATTAATAGATAAATAATACAAGTTAGAATTAAATTAATTAAACAAAAGATATAAATTGTTAATAATAATAATAATAATAATAATAATCTATAATAAATTAATAATTATTTATAAAATAATTAATATTAATAAAGTAATAATTAATAATAATAATAATAGTTTTAATATAATATTTTATAATAATAAAATAATTGTTCTTTATAATCTAATTAATAATTTGAAATAATAAAAGTTAATAATTAATTTGAAAATGATGATAAAATTTAAAATAATATTCCTACAAAAAATATTTTATAATAAAATTTTTCTACTTAGGCTTTTTAAAAAGGCGATTAATTATTAGAAATTGAATTATTGTCAAAAAAAAATGAATTATAAATAGCTTAATAAACAATTTTGGATTTATAAAATAATATAAATTATTTATAATAAAATTAATATAATCAAATTTAATTAGATCATGAAAATAAAAGATTGCAAATTAAAATTGATTAGTTGAATAATTAAATATCTTAACTATAATAAGAATCTATGACTACACATTAAGCATAAAGTCAAATGCAAAAAATTACAATATAAGATGTAAAAAAAATAAAAGCAATTGAATATTTTTATTAATTTATTTAAAAAAGTTATAAATTTAAATAAATTCATTAAAGGAATAATTATAATTTGAGCAAAAAATAATTTCAGAAAATAATCGAATAATTTCTTAATAAAAAGTAAATTCAATTTAAAAATATATATTTAAATAAAATAAAATAAAATAAAATATACAGTTTGAAGTTGAATAAAAAAATGAATAAATAAAAAAACTAAACCAATAAATAGAAATATAAAATTAATAATTTGAATAAACATAAATAAACAGTTAAAATGCAAAATAATAAATATAAGAATTATAAAACTAATTAGAAGTTTAAAAAGTTACAATTTTAAAATAAGAAAGAATCTAATTTGAGATATTCTAATAAAATTAATAAATAATAATAAGTGAAAAAGATAACTAAATTAATTTCTTATAATAATAATTATAATAGTAATAAGACAATAAAATATAAGAATAACAATAATATGAATAGAATATGCAAAAAGAAAAAATAATAGAAGAAAATAAATAAAAACACTAAAATGAATTAAAAGAAATTATTTAAAAATATGAAAATGTAAAATCTAATTTAGAAAATGACATCGAAATTATTTAATTTAATAATGATAAGTTAAATTAATAATTGATGTAATATTAAAGTGAAAACTTAGGCTTAAAAAATAAACTTGATAATCTCGAAAATCAACATAATTAATTAAAAGAAGCATAAGATAAATACCATAATGCAATAATTACATAATAGAAGGATTTAGAAGAATATTCTTAATAAAATAATATGTTAAAATATGAAAAAAATAAAGTTTAAGATTAATAAAAATAAGAAATTATTTAACTAAAAAGTTTAATTATATAAAAAGAAGAAGAAATAGATAATCTATTATCAGAAATTAAAAATTTGAATTCTTAATTAGAAATCTAAAAGGAAATTTGGGAATAAACAAAAGAAGAAAATTAATAATAGATTTAAGAAGAATTTAAAAATTTAGTAAAAGAAAATGAAAACTTAAAACTAAAAGTTAATACTTTTGATTAATTATTATAAAAGGAAGCTTGTTTTAATTACAAAACGAAAAAGATTTGTTAAGAGAAAATCAAGATTTAAATGGACAAATCGAATTTTTATAAGATTAACTAAGTAATACCAAATAAAATTATTAAAGATAACTTAAATAAATGGCTACTCTCATTGTTAATAAAGATAAGGAAATTTAAAATAGAGAAGCTTAAATAGAAGAGAAAAATATTCTTTTGAAAGATTTAGAAAGTTAATAAAATATCCTAAAAAATTCATTAAATAATGAAGATTATTAAAAATTATAAAATAAATACTAAGAATTAAAAAATAAAAATTAATAAATTGTAAATATTTTAAAATTATTAATAAAAAAAATTATATATAAAGATTGAAGAATATGAAGAAGAAATGGACGAATTTAAAGTAGAAATTTAAGATTTAAAATAATAGTTAAAAAACAATAAAAATAATGAAAATGAAGACAATGAAATAGCAAAAATTTCAGTAGAAAATGAATATTTATAAAAGAAAGTTAAAGATTTACAAAAATAAATATAAAATTAATCAAATTAATAGAAAAATACAGATATTTAAGCTATCTAAAATGAATTAATTTCAATAAAAATATAAAAATAAACACGAGAAAAAAACCTTGTATAAAATAATAGGTTAATAAAAGATTTAGAAAACAATCTAAAAATAAAAGAAAATGATATGAAATTAATGGAAAAAGATTTATTTAAATGCAAACAAAAACTAGAAAGAGCAATAAAAGCATGTATAGAATTAGGTGGAATAGAGTTATTAGAAAAAATAACAATTTATTGAATTTAAATATAAATATTATTTTTTTAAAAAAAAATTACATATAAAAAAGTAAAATATTTATAACTACTTTTTTATACTAAAATATAATAAAAATAATAATATATATGATATTATAATTTATCATTTTAATAATTTTTAAACTTGCCATTATATAACACATTAATCTTCACCTCCAGTACTATAAAGATAAGTGTCATCTCCATTCCATTTAACATTTGTAACATGGGAACTATGTCCAATTCCTACAACTCCCTTCGAGCTCTTTTTAAGTGATGGGAATCTAAGAATTCTCACTTAAGAAAGTCATCAGCTGATGCTAATAAATAATATGAATTTGTAATATCTTTATTTCCTTTTATTGTAAGATTAGACCTATCTACAGCATTAATATCAGTACCATCTGCACATTCAGGCCATATGCCTTAAACCTATATATAAATGTATTTTATAAATATAACAAAAAATAAAAAAAATACAGGCCATCCTAAAGTAGCAGTCCAAGTAGCCCACATTTCATCTTTTAAATGTGAAGCTCCGGAAGTCAATTATTTGCCTATATTAACGTCCCAAAATAATAATTCATAAGCCTAACAAGTAGAATGGATATAATTTCCATCTCTTGAAAAATCAATATGTGTAATTGCAGAGGAGTGCTTTTTCATTGGCCTACATTTAGGTTTTAATTAAGTTAAGCTAAAGTTATAACAATAAATAGAACAATCATGAGCACCTACAACTAATAAAGAGCCATCAGGCGAAAATTTAATATCTGAGATCCATTTCGTGGCTTATTTTACCACATTAGTTTACTTCAATGTCTCACTTTCGAATACTCTTATTGTACCATCTTTATGCCCTACCACAATTGCACTTCCATCTGGACTTATTGCAATCGCTCTTGCTTTTACTGAATCATTATAATCTCCTGTAGCTTTATCTCTAGCAACAATTTCTCCTTATTTATCTTTTTTTGATATTAATAAATTATATTTTTCTTTTTGAGTATTTTTATTAATTACTAAATTAAGTTTAAGTTAATCTCAGTAATTTCCTTTGTGAACAAGACCAAATTCTTAATGTTCCATCATCACTACATGTAGCATATTCATCTGGATTATTTGGGAATACAGCAAGACCCCAAACTTCATTTGTCCACTTTTATGTTACAAAAAAAATTAATTAAAAATAATTTATTTATTTATTTTTACTTTTGCATTTGGACTAAAATGACCTTACATATAACATTTATGGAATGAAAATTTAGTATTTTTAGTTATTTTTTAATCTTTTTTTCTAAGTTCGAATATTTCACAGCCTAAAGTAGCTATGAATATACTTTTTTTATCATCACTTAAACAAATACTTCTTACTTCAGGGCTCTAAGAACCTTAACAAACTTCCTAAATATTAATTTTAACTATCTCTTCAAAATTTTTGCTTAGAATATTTAAAAATCCATCTCTACCTCCTGTAAAAATACTATAAAAAAAATTAAAAAATTAAAAATTAAATATAAAAAAAATTAACTAATCTTAATCTACAACAATAGTTTCACAGGCTTTCGAATGTAATTTTTCTTTGACATTTTTAGTCCAATTTTTTCCATTCCATAACTACAAATCTCCAGTTGCTGCTCCAATAATAATTTAATTATTAACAAATCCAATTCCTGACAAAATATTATTTCCTTTGCCAAACTATCCAGTTTATCCTTTGTAAGTACCTTCTGCTTAATTCCAAAATTTAAAATGCTTAATTCCAATAGTAACAAAAGAAGTGTCGTTTATCCAATCTAAATCCACAATAACTTCCTTTCCTCCTACAAAAGTCATACTTTTTCCCGATTTTAAATCAAATATTCCCACATAATGATCATCATCGATTGCTGCTCCTAAAAGTTTACTAGAATCCGCATTAAAAGATAAACACGCAACTCCTTTTTTCAAAATGCCTTTCCATTCATATTTTTTCTCACAAGTATCAGAATCCCATACATAAATGTATGGTTTTGGTCCTATTTCTCCTGTTGCTACTAATGTTCCGTCATTATTTAAATCTAAAGATATAATATCATCTGTATGTAAATTGAAAAATTGCTATGTATTAGTTTACATATCTAATACAATACCCAAAGCAGCTGCATTATATACTAATTTTCCTGATTTAGTAAATCTTAAATTTCCTCTTTAATCTTTTGTTCGAATTCCATAACAATATTAAGGTTTTATTGAAACAGGAGGAGCTTCTGCTTATTTAGAGTCTTTAAAATATTTATATGTAGGTTCTTTTATGGCACCTAACCAAGCTATTTTTAAATAAATATTTTTTAAATAAATAAATATTTAATATTTTACGTTTAACTGCCATAAATTAATCTCCATTATCTGCTGATTCTTCTTCAAAAAGATCATCATTATTCACTTGTTTTTAAATAACAGCTTTATTTTTCGCATATTTTTTTTTTGGAATATCTATTTCATCTGTCAAATCAATATCATCATCTTAAATTTCTTAAATCTAATCTACTGATTTTCCCAATCCTGCTCCAAAAGTAGTTTTCCAAATCATAGTACATTTGTCATTACCACCAACTGAAATCAAAAAATTATCATCAAAAGTAAATCTAACCTTAGTAATATGTGAAGAATGTCCCAAATATTCTTTATGTACCTACTTAGGTACCACAACTGGATATTTAAACAATTTTATTTTACTATCATCATTTCCTGAAGCTAAAAACTAAACAAATATATATATGTATATATATATATATGTATATGTGTATATATAAATATTTACTTTTTGTGATCCACTTCTAACAACTGAATTAACATCCGTATAATCAACTCCTTAGAAAACCCCTTATACAGGAAAACCCAATTTAGAAGTCCAAGTAGCCCACTCAATATCTTTCGCAGAAGAAGAAGCTATATTTTTCTTTGCAGAAACACCAACAAATTTAAGTTCATAAGCTTGCGAATTTACCACAATATTATTTGAATCTTTCGACCAATCTAAATGTAACAATGCCGAAGTCAGACCACATTTAATCTAAAATCCTTTTGTAAAGGCCTACCCTGCAGAGATTCCTACGATTTCCAAATTCGAAGCTCCTGCATGGGCACCAAAAGCCGCCCATTTTCCACAAGGAGAAACTTTAATGTCTTCAATCCATGGTGTAGCTTGCCTATTTGTAATTTTCGTAAACTCTGAATTATGTTTTGCCAAAATATCTAAATTTTACACATTTAATAAATAAATAACTCCTGTAACATCCGCTGCTACAATAAATTCCTTTCCATCTTAAATTCCCCAATCTACTGCTCTTACATCTTTATTTAAAGGCTTTGTTGAAACCACCATTTTATTTTTATTAATATCCCAAAGTCTAATAGTTTTATCTCCTCCTGATGTAACAATCATATCTTTATTTGGAGAAGTTGCTAAACCCCAAAGTTCGCCATCAAAATGTCCTTAAAGTAGCAAATTGCATTTATTGTTTGAAAATTCAATTATTTATCCGCCTACAGTACCCAAAAGTACATTTTTTGTGTTATTTTACAAATCTAAAGATACGACTCCGCTTGGAAATTCTAATTATTATATACTTGTTTGACCTGATAAATCAACTAATAATCCTTCTGGTTTAGCGTTTCCTCCTTAGATTATCCATTTTAATATTTTACCATCCAATCCTCCACTATAAAGAGTTTTACACTTACTATCATACCCAAAAGTTTGTACAGTCTTATCATGTTTTGCTCCTTTCAAAGCAGTTCCTGCACTTCCGCTCCATTAATAAACGTTTCCATCAGCTCCTCCTGTAAAGCATATATTTTCTGCATAAATAGAACTATATTAGGACACAAACTTTTAACTTGAAGTAACTTTCCCTATTACACTTTTCGCATTTCTGCCACTTAAAGTCCAAAATTTAACATGTTTAAATCCTGTAGTTACAAATTCAGTCTCATTTTTCCATGCAGCACTTGTTACTTTTGCTTTATCTACCTAACTAGTAGTTACTAAACGTTTAGCTTACCAATCATAAATTGCAAGCGAATTATCATCATCTTAACCTACAGATAATAATAATTAACCATTAGGACTAAATTTTAATAAAACAACGGCCCTTCTATGAAAATCATTAAAATTAGCTTTTATTTCCTTTAATTTATATTAAATTATAATATTATATTATATTTTATTATAATAATATAATAAAATAAAATAAAATAAAATAAAATTAAAATTAAAATCAATATTATATAAAATAAAATATATTAATTTACATTAGTTTCAACATCCCAAACAAAAATATCTATACATTTGGCTTTTCCTTTAGCAGCCATTTATCCTGTAGCAGCAATAGTCCTTTATGGGTGAAGATCGAAAGAAACAATATCTTCAATATGTTTAATGAAAAACTTTTATTTTCCTCCAATTTTTTTTCCTAAATAACTCCAACAGCAGCTGCAGGGAAAATAATTTAATTGAAATCATCTGAATATTTTACCATATCTCTACAATTATCTTGAATGTAAAAAAATCTATATCCATGACAATAAGTTAAAGATATATCTCCATCAGGTAATTAGTTATCTCTTTTATTATTAGGTTTATACCAACTTGGAATACTATGTAAAAGTTCTCCCAAAAAAGGTTTAACAGCCCCAATTTAATCACCTTCTTCTTTTTCTTCTTCCCCAAAAATATCACCTTCTTATTAACCAGGCTCCATTAAAGCATATCCTTAAGGTTTTGAATATTAATTTTCTTCTTCATCTGGTTCATCTTAACCTTTTATATATTTCCATTAAAACACAGACTTTTCTTCTCCCCCAACTGAAATGATATAAGAAGAATCTTTTAAAAATCGTACATTAGTAACATGAGAACTATGTCCAGTAAATTTAATATAAGACTATTCTTATTATCTACTTGTCTTTCCTTCCTATACCATCAAAGGATGAACTGGATATTTAAATAATTTCACTTTACTAAAATCATCTGAAGTTACCAAAACTAAAAAAAAAAAAAATAAAAATATGTATATATATATATATATATATATATATATATATATATATATATTTATATTTATATATACCGTCTCCTGAAGGTGATCTTTCGACAGCATTAATATCATCTCCACCAGTACATGGAGGCCATATTCCTTTTGTACAAAATCCTCTTGGAATCGTCCATGAAGCCCATTTTTCATCTTTAAACAATTAAAATCCATTATTAATAGCTTCCCCGTTTTCGGCACTATAATACAAAAGATTATTAACTCCATTACATTAGATAGTTTTTCCATCTTCAGAAAAGTCCATATGATTAATTCTACATTAAATCTTAAATTCTAAAATTTTTTTGAATCCATTTTAAGAATCGAAAACAACCATATAATTAATTGGATTAGCATATGAGACAAAAAGCTTTCTTGAACTTGGTGAAAACTTCATAATAGAAATCAAGTCTTTATCCGGATTAATATATTCTTTTATTTCATTAATTATTTAAAGACTATCGGGATTGAGGATACATAAATATCCATTTTTGCACCCAGCAGCTAAATAATTTCCATCCGATGAAATCGCTAATACTTTACAAGAATAACTAAGTTTCAATTTTTTAATCATTTTTCTTTATTTTACATCAAATTTATACAAAATCTTATCTTCTCCACTAGTATAATAAAAACTGGAATTTGGATGAGTCGCCAAACCCCAAACTTCATCATCCCAATGCCCTTAATTAATAATTTTGTGTTTTTTAAAGTCTCCTTTGAGTACTTCAATGATTTCCCCTCCCCTCATTCCTACCAATAAATCTCCATTTTTATTTTCATTCAAGGCAATAATCGGCTTATAATTTAAATCTTTCACAAAATCTTCTATTTCAATTACTTTAGATTGCGTATAATCGCCATTCCAGATAATTATAACCCCATTTCTTCCTCCAGAAATGAAACCATTTTAATTATTTCTTGGACAAATGCAATTAGTAGGCCCATAATGTCCTTTTAAAACTTCTGAAATTTTTTATTCTTTCCAAACACAAATGTTTCCATTAAACATCCCTGTAACAACATCATTTTAATTGAAAGTAACACACAAAACTGCTTAAGGCTATTATATACCCCAAACCCCTTTTGTACACTTAATACTATTTCCCGAAAAAGTTATAAAATTAACTTCTTTCATACATGTTGCAATTATCATTTTTTCAACAGGATGAAATTATAATTAAAATATGAAAGCTTTTGTTGTTTTTCCACAAGCAACCATACCATCATCATTACTTTTTGGATTTTTTTATTTTATATATGTAAATCTATATCATATATAACTAATGTATTATCATCATCTAATGAATTTCCTACAGCATATTTTCCATCTGGAGAAATGCAACAACATCCGATTCCGACTTATAAAACGCCTTTAAAAATTGCTAAAGTGGACATATCCTATGAATTCCATACACATAATAACGGATGAGCACCTATTTATCCTGTTATTACTCTTCTTAAGTCTTTAGAAATATCCAAACATGTTATATCATCATTATGCTATTCGAAGAAATATTATTTATTTTCATTTTAATCTAATTTTATTCCTATGCCTGCTGTATGATATATTACATTATTATTATATGCGTACTTCAAGTTATTTCTAGTATCATGGCATCTATATCCATGTATATATTCCAAATCTAAATTTACTTTAGGAGCTTCTAATCTTTTTTGATTATTAGAATTAAACCAAGAAGGAAAATAATTAAAAGATTATTTCCATTACTCATCATCTATGTATGTATCATAATAAATAATAAATAAATATATAATAATAATAATAATAATATAAATTATGAAAAAATAAAAAAATATATTTATAAATAAAAATATAAAAAATAATAATAATAAATGATAATAAACATTATATAATATTAATAAATAGTAATTAATTAAATAAGTAATAATAATAATATATATATAATAAACCTGTATTTGTAATTTTTTATTATATTAAATCTTTTTCAAAATCATCTTCAAGTCCATCAGGTTTTTCATTATGTTCGATTCCATTTTTAATTTTTTCTATTCTTTCATCTCTGTCCATATTTTTCTTATCAATTTCTTCTTCTATATCACTATTGCAATCTTCATATTGATTATCCTCATATCCCATTTCAAACTTAGTAACAAAACCCATATTATACATATATTGCAAAATATCAGGATCTCTTCTTAACATTGCCTCCCATTCATCCATATTTAATTAATTGTCCTTATCAATATCCCATTTTAACAATAATTATTTTGTTTTTGTTTCTACTTGTTTGTTTGTGGGTTCCTCTTCATCATTTATAAAAGCCATATATCTCATAAAATGTTCGACGAATAAAGAGAGTTCTTCAAAAACTACATTATCAGCTTGTCTATAATTAAATATATTATATAAAATATTTGCTTTTTCTGTCAAGTTATTCTAGCATAAAAGAGCTGCTCCACAGCAAAATTTATAAAAATCGGCATTTTATGAACCATCTAAATCTAGAAACATTATAAGCTTATTTTCATAAAAAAAAAACATAAATAAATAATAATTATTTCTCATTTTTAATAGTTTACCTTTTATGCTTAACTTATACTGCATTTGTATATAATAGCTAAGTTTTCTTTACAAAGATATCCATTATCATCACATAATAATTAAAATTTATCTCTAATTATATATTATTTTAAAATAATGCATTTTTTAATATATTTTATTTTGTAATTTTAATATAATTATATATTTTTTTTTATTTTTAATAGTATTATTTTTATTTATTTATTAATAACTTTATATAATTTAATTAATCTTAATTAAATCCTTTATAACGCGATTTTCTGAAATCTCCAAGAATTTTGTTGCCCATTTTTGATTAAATCTTTTATTTTATTTTTTAAAGTTTTTTTTTTCTTCCTTTTTTTATATTTATAATATTTAAAATAAGTTATAGATTTTTTAAAAATAAAATAAAATAAAATTATATATAAAACACATAGATAATATAATTTAATATAGAAATATTACTAAAAGCATTAAATAAAAGAAATAAAAAATATAATCGAAAAAAATAAAAATAGGGCATATATAATTTTAATAATTAAAAAAATAATTATAAATAATGAATATATTTGCATTTATTAGAATTATAAAAAAGTTAAACAAAAAAAATAATTTTAATAAAAAAAAAATATACGTATATATTAAAATTTAATAATAAACAAACAAAAAATAATAAATAAACAATAATATATATAAAAATGGGATGTGGTTTTGCATAAAAACAAATTAAAACCCCTGAACATTAAATATAAGTTCAAAAATTAGAAAACAGTAAATCAAAATCATTAGCATAATTAAAATTAGAATGGACGATGTACGTAGTTTAGCATGTAACATCGATTAAATTTCACAACGAAATAATCCAGAACTAAATAAACATAAGAAATTATTTGTAAAAAGAGCTAGGATAAGATATGAAAAGTGATATATTATAAGCATGTGAAATGATAATAAAGCGTTTTTAAGAAGAATATAAAAAAATGAAGATAAATGAAGAACATATACAATATGTAGTAACAACCATTTAAATTCTACAATTATGTAAAAAATACTCTACAATTTTAAGAAAATAAAAAAACTTATATACTGATTAATTTGTTAAGTTACCGTTATTACTTCTTTTTTATCTTACTGAATTATTTCATATATTCGTTTCTTTATATAAAATGTATGATGATAAAGAAACATTTGTTTGGTTTAAATACTAAAAGGAACATTTATCATTTTAATCCTTACTGGAAGAAGACATAGATGAATTTATATAAAATAAAGGAAATAAAAAAAAAAAGAAAAACGAAAACTTTGATAAATAAGTTCCCTATATATAAATGTATTTTGAAAATATATTCATTTTATTAAAAAATTAAATGGAATCATGTTTAAAAGCTATTCTTCCTAATTATATTGAAAAACAAAACGAATAAAAAAATTATAAATAACCTTAAAGCAATGGTGTTGACATTTTCGAACAACTATAATAAAATATGTATTATGATATTCTTTCTGGATCTATAAAATCTAAAGATCATTCCAGAATTTATTAATTAGACCAATAATATATAGATGATCTTACTTAAAGTATACACTTATGTGATAATAAAATTAATGCTTTGTTGCCTTGTGCAGCATATGGATATTTGTTTTAAAAAGAAGATTAGCAGAACTTTTAATCTAAGAAAGATTAAGAAGATATATATGTTGAAATATAAATCGAATATACTCAAAATTAATGAATTTAGTAATATATTAAAATTTAATTATTAAATTTATTATTTTATTATTTTTTAATGTTTTACTTATTTAATTCTAGGTTGTTTAATTTATTACTTATTATGATTAATTTAAATTTTATATTTATTATAAATAATTATTTAATAAAACTATTAAAACAAGCATTAAATCAAATATATTTAATAAAATATAAATTAAATTTTAACCATCAATAATAATATCATCTGGAAGAATATATATTAATTACAATTTAAAATACATATTTTTTATTAATTTCTATAAAAAACAATAAATATATATTTTATAATACGAATTTAACTAAAAAATATATTATAATAATAATACAAAATAAATTTATACCGTCATTAAGTTAAAATAAAAAACAATAGTTATTTTATTGTAAAATTTTTAAAAAATAAAAAGTCAATATAAAATAATAAATAATAAAACTCATTACAACGAAACAAAATAAATATAACTGAAGTAGTTTAATAATATTCAAAAAATTATTAATTTTAAAAATTCATAATAATACTGTAATGTAAAAAAGCATTTATATAAGCATTCTGTTTAAATATTTATTTTTGTATATTTTTATTTAATCTTTAATAAAATAAGCTTTTATAATAATATTCTGAAAATGATTTTTCAACATAATTTTAAAAAAGACATTTTTTTGATTTGGTTGTTATATAAAAATCAATGATTTTCTTTATTCAAAAAAATTTTTGTTCTAATATTATATATGAAAAGCCCATCGTATTATATTTCTAATTAAAACTATTTAAAAAAATAAATAAAATACATTTTTTTTTACCTTTGTTTAAGCAAAAAATATTAATTTAGTTATTATTCTAAATTATCATATAATACAGTGTATGCGTATAATTTAATATTTTAATTTATAGTCCTTTTAAATTAAGAAATATAAATTTTTTATAATATATAATAATTTAATAAGGATATTTATTTGAAAGCTTAACTTAAATATATATTAGATTTTTTATATAAATATTTTAAAAGGTAATTTAAATAATTATTCTTTATTTTATAAATTCTATAAATCTTTTTATTATTATTAAATGATACTTAAATTATATTTAACCTTTAAACTCTACTTCTTTTATTATGAGTAAATTACAGTAATTATAGCAAACATAATCTTTACTAATTAATTAAAAAAATATTATTATCCTAAATTATTTCAACTTCTTATTAATCCTTATTATTATTTCAGATTATTATAAATTAGGTAAATTAATTATAGACTCTAAGTAAAAATGCTAAAGTGAAATATCATATTAATTCTAAATATTATTGAATTTTTTATGTTAAATGTCATATTGATAATAATATAATCGTTTTATTATTAATTATTCATAAAAAAACTTATTTTTAGTGCCTTTAATTCATTTTTTTGTTTATTAATATAATTTTTTTATTTAATTAAAATTGTCAATTTTTATTTCAATTTTATTTTTCTAGAAAGGTTTGAATCAAAAATTTATAATTTCTTTTATTTAAATTTTGCTTATATTTGATTAAAATGATTACTAATACAATATTAATATTCAGAATTATGGAAGAATTTTTTTATAATAAATATCTAAAAATATTATATATATATATATATATATATATATATAATCTAAAACTAAATTAAAATAATTATTTTATATTTAATTTATATAAATAATATATTTTATATATAAAGAAAATCTTTTAATTTTATAAAAATAAATATAAATATATTATACTAATTAGATTATATATATATAAAATTTTAAAACATGAATAAAAAAAATATATATATATATAAAAAACATGTATTAAATCTATACAAAAATATATTTATTATAAAAAAATAATAATATAATTTCTTACTTTTATAATTTTTTATTAATAAATAAAAACACAATTGATATATTCAAAAAAATTAATTATTATTTTTATGTTAATAAATATAATTATTATTATTTATATAATTATTTTAAAATTCTTCACAATATTTTTTAAGCAAATTTAAAATACATTATTAGTTATATTAAAAATTGTTTAATTGTTTATATTATATGTACATAGCGTTTAAGATGTTTATTTTTAATTCTATTTCAGTTTTTTTATCAAATTTAAGATTTTATAATTACTTATTTATACTTTATTCGATTTAATCTTCTTGAATATTTTTTTCATCCAGGCAAATATTATAAATATAATTATTAAAATATTTTATTTCAAATTAAATTTGTTTCTATTTATTTTATTATTCTTATAGATTATTTTATTTGTTTGCTATATATTTTTATTTATTTTCAAAATATACAAATCCTTTATTTTGTTATAATTATTATTATTAAGGTATGATGTTATGGTAATAATTTTTATTAAAATTTTTATTATTTTTATATTTATTATTTTATATTTGATCGTTTTTATGTTCATATCCTTAATTATTTCTTTCATTGTATCCTCCTGCTTTTTAATTATTATTACCTTTGTACTCTTATATATTCCCATTTGAATTATCAGAAATATTATCTTTACTTTACTATTAAATTTCAACATATTTAAAATTATTTCGTTTATCTTCTTTTTAGGAATTCATTCCATTATTATTAATGAAACCATTCTTCTTGTATAAATACTTATTGCAAATTTCATTATTGTTACTTTTTTAATCATATTAATCATTTTAATAATTTTAATTATAATTTTAGTTAAAATTGTTATTTCCTTTTTATTAATTATTAACTTCTTCAAATTAATAATCATTTTTTAACCACCTATTACTATCTGCATTATTCTATCTAGAATTTTATTGATTGTTTTTGTATTACTTTCCTGGCATTAAACTTGGTAGATTTTATTATTATAATATTTATTTTAGTAATATTTATTATAAATATTTTTGTTATTATTTTTTTAAATTTATGAAAAAAATAAATATAAAATATTTTAATTAACTTGGATTTAATATATATAAATATATATATATATATATATATATATATATACATATATATATATACATATATATTCTTTTTTCTTATATTTTGTTTTAGATATTATTAATTTTTTTTTTTTCTTAATTTTTATTTTTAAATATTTTATTTGTAGAGTTATGTTTAAAGATTTAAATATATATACTTTTATAAAAATTTTTTCGAATTTTATAATTTAATCTTAATAAATTTATTCTTTTGGATTTCATTTTTTTTTTTTTTAATTTATTTAAAATGTATTAATAGAATTTTTTATATTCATAAAATAGTCTATAAATTAAAAAAATGATTATATGTTCATTTATATAAATTAAATTATTTATATTATTAAATTTTATTAAAATTAAATGTGAAATTAACTAAAAAATAATATTCAATTTATAAAATCTATAATAATTTCTTAAAAAAAAAAAACTTCTATAAATCTTTTCATTATTACTTATCTAAAAATATACTCATATTTTTAAGATGAATTGTTTTTCTTTCATTTTATTAAAGATTTTAATTCTATAAAAATTAATTATCATTCAATATATTATTCCAATAGTTGATAGGATTTTAATAATGATTAATAATCTTAGTTTTATGAACTTTCGATTGTCTTTAATTTATAATAGATTCAGTTATAAAATTAGTTCCAATTAATAAACTTATTTTTTAAGTATTGTTTTTAAATTCTAAAATATTATTTTTGACTTTATATAATAATTCTTAAGAATTAAATATAATTTTTTTATTTTTGAAATTTTATAATTTATTAGTTTAGTTTATAATATGATTTGTATTATTAATACTATTATATTCGTTATATGCTTCCTAAGAATTAGTTTTATGTAAATTGAGTTAATTATAACTATTTTATATTTAATAATTATTAAAAATATTTATTTCAGTTTTAGGTCTAGCAGAATTATTAAAATGATAATTGATATTATGTGATTATTAAAAATTAGAATGAGGAGGAGATAAGACATTAATAGACTTTTCTTAATGAGTATTCTTAGGTTTATTAATTGTAATTTATAAAGGAGAAGTAATATTTTAATCAAACTTATTTTCATCTTTATATATTTAAAATTGTTTATTTTACTACTATTCTTCAATATTTTTAAATTCTATATTATTATCACTCGTAAAATTATTATTTTTATGATTCTCTTCTTTTAAACTATTATTATCTTAGTTATTTATTTTATTATCTATTAAAAAATTAAACTATATATTATCTTTATTTTAATTAGTATTAGATATTTTGCAATTTTATTATATATTCCTTGTTGATAAAAACTCGTTCTAATTATTATTTATTATTGTTAAATCTTTTAAACTTGCTGGCCGAACTAATGAATATTAAGAATTCTTAAATATTATTAAATCTAAAGCATTTTCATCTATAAATTATTTCAAGAATTATGAGTCTTTGTTAAATGCTACATTTTAACAGAAATGTTCTAGTTTTTTTGAGTTATAAGGAAAGCATTATATGAAATATTCAAAAATTTAAAATATTCGTTATAACTCTTTGCTTATAGTATTCTATATTATACATTTTTATGTAAATATTAAAACTAAATTCCTAAGGGAGTCAGTTAATTGTTGTGACATTTGAAAAAATAAAAATTATTTTATTAAAGGATATATATATTATATTGTTAATATTAATTTATCTTTTTATATTGTTTGTTTTTTTTGTTTTTTTTAAATTATTATTTTGATTTTTATTAAATAATTGTTTTATATTTTCTATTTCCATTTGTTCGTTTTATGTTTTTAAAAAATATTAAAATATTTATTTTTCTTGTTATCTTAATAAAAACATATATAATAATTCCTTGAAATATTTAAAAAAAAAATTATATTTTATATTATTAAAAAATTTGTAAAGTGCATAATTTTTTTTTTTAAAAAAAAATATTAATAAAAAATGAATATAAATTACTACATAATAAAAATTATATTGTTAAAAAATTATAAAACATTTAATTTAATAAAATTATTAATGATACAAAGTTAAACAAAAAAAATTAAAGTATCAAAAGAAAAAATAAATAAGAAAAAATATTAAATCAAATTTGGCTCTATTTTTACTGATTATTATTATAATAAAATAAAGATAAATTAGTTTAAATAAATAAAAAAATAAAAAAATTAAAAATAAATATCACAATAATGATTATATTTCATGTTTGTTAACTTTTAAAAATAATTTTATATAAAATTTATACCACTAAAATTTACAAATTTATATTAATTTAAATAAATTAACATATATATATATATATATATAATAGATAAATATTGGAGGGGTAGAAAATAAAAATTATTTTTATAAATCTACTAAAGATAAAATTATACTTGAATAAAATTTTAGATACAATATTTTTAAAATAAACATTACATATTTAGAATCAAAACGATTTCTAAACATTCCTCTAAAAATAAATAATACCCTAATAATTTTTTTAATATAATAAATAATACACTTATATATTAAAATATAGAAATTTGATTAATGTCATTACTTGTTATAATAATGTTTATTTTATCTTTAATCAAATATAAAATATAATAAATAATAAAAATTCAAATAAAAGAAATAATAAAAAAAAAATGAAAGCATCCTATATAGTATTATTAATATTAGCTTTTACATAAATAAGAACTGAAAAATTAAAACCTATCTTAGTATCAATTGAAGAATATTAAATATGTTGGATTAATAAAATTTAAAATTTATAATGTAATCCTGTACTTTCTGATTAATGTAATTTATTAGCTAAAATCCATACAGATTTTTTAAATACTAATGAAAATTGTTAAAAAAGTAAAATCATGGAAAAATTCAAAGGTGTTGACCCACTTCCTTAATCTTTCTATTTATGTTTGAAAGATATTGATGATTAAATTTTACATAAACCTGTTGAAAAAGAAGAAGAAAACAGTGCAACTCTTGAAAAAAAGAAAGAAAATGCTGTCAATCAAGAAATAAATAAATAAAATGCTATTAATATTTTTTTTAAAAAAAACACTGATAGCAATGAAAGTAAAGAATAAGAATTCTTAGTTTTACCTTAATAATATAGAGCTTTGTAATAATAAAAAACTTATTGGCATTAAGATAACAAATACTTATTAAGAATTTAGGCTTAAATGGAATGCTCAAATTATAACTAAAATATTTCTTGGATTTTAAATAATAAAACAAATGAAGTTGATAAAGATAAATTATACGGAGAGTTACTTATTTTTGGATAATTTATTACTTTATTATTGGCTTTAATATGAAAAAAAATATATATATATATTTTTAAATTAAAATTATATATAATTAAACAAAAAAATAAAAAAATTAGGTAATTTAATATTTTTTATAAAAATAAAAATAAAAAAAAAAAAAAAAATAATAATCCTTATTATCGTTTATTTTATTTTTAATATAAAAACATATTTAATATTTATCTCTATAAATACAATTTTTAATAATAAAATTTTTGCTTACAAATTAATTATATTTCTGAATATTTTGTCTTTGTAGTTTTATAAATAAAAATAAGATTTGAAAAAGTTTTATTAAAACAGTTGATTATTGGAAAAAACAAAAATATTATATATCTTTTTATTTATATAATAAAATAAAATTAATGAAAATATTGAATACTTTTCAACTTGACATTTTTTAAAAAAAATAAATAAATATATATATATATATATTTATTTATTTCAAACTATATTAATATAAAAATAATATTTCATTAAGAATGTTATCATAAAAAAATTTTAAGTTAATATTAAAAATATATATATATATATTATAAAATTATAACATATATATAATATAAATTTTGAAATAAAAAAAATGGGAAATTGTTTAAACAAAGAAGAAATATCCACAACTTAATAAAACCAATAATAAGATAATATAACAATATGCGAAAACCAAGAATTTCAAATAAAAAACATAAAAATAATATTAAAAACAGGGGATATATAAACCGAAACAGCAGATGTAATACTTTTAGGAACAGATAATTTTATTAAAAATCGTTCAATATCATTTTCTCATCCTTAAATAATTGAAAGTTTAAACAAAGAGGCTTAAATATAAAGAGGAGGTAAGGCTAATGAGCCATTTAAAAATGGAGAAGTGATAATTTCAGACACTGGAGTTTTAAAAAATGTAAAAAAAGTGGTACATATAGCAATCCCGATGTGGAGAGGAGGAAATCATAAAGAAATATAATAATTGGAACAAGGATTTTCAAAAAGCTTAAAATTAGTAAATGAATAAGGCTTTAAGTCTATAATTCTTACTGATTTTGGAGCTAATTTTTTCGGAATTCCTAAATAATTAACTGCTAAAACTCTTGCAAATGTTTTAGTAAAGTTTTCTTTTTAGGAAGAATAATAAAACATTTAAATTGTTTATTTTATACATAAAGAAAAACAAACCGTTTTATTATTTGAAAATTATTTTAAGTAATCTATATATTTTAATGATGATAAATAAAATGAAAATCACTTAAATTTATAAAAATAAAATTAAGTTGACAATAAATTTATTTAAATTATACAAGAAAAATAAGGAAATGATAAAATAATATGAATTGCTTTAATATTAATATATTTTATATCTTCAAATTTTATACAATTATGTACTATTATTTAAAAATAATATATTAAATACATAATTTTATGTAATAAATGTCTTTATATTTCAATTTTTTTTTTTATTAAATTAATATATTGTCGTTATTAAAAAATTAAGAATTTTTAATTCAAAAACAATGAAATATAGAATGTAAAATAAAAAGTATAGATTATTTTTATAAATAAATATGGAATTTAGTAATTTAATCATATGAATTATATAATAATATTAAAAATTAAAATAAAATTTAGAAAAATATATATATAAAATAAAATACAAATTTTATATAAAAGTAATAAAGATTTTTAAAATATATTAATATATATTATTATTTAATCTATAGAAAGTAAAATATTTATATTTTAAAAAAATTATTTATTTAAATATTCATGTAAATATTTAATTTATTATCATATATATTAATATTATTAAAAAGATATGATTAAAATACTAATAGTTATTATGATTATTAATAAAATTACTTATATTATAATTTATTTTAATTATTTTTTTTTATACGTAATTATTAATAATAAAAAAAAATTTAGATTTTGAGAATTAAAATAAAAAAAATAATGATTAAACATAAAAAATATTATAAAAAAATGATATAATAAATTTAAATAAAAGAAATAAAAGATAACATGACAATTACTTTTACTTTTTTTGTTAATAATATTATTATTATTATCATTATTATTAATTATATAATAATTATTATTATTATTATTATTATTATTATTATTATTATTATTATTAATATTTTTATTAATATTTTTATTATTATTATTATAATTTTATTTTCTAATTTCTTTATATTTATTTTTTTTCATTTTCCTTTATATATTTCATTTATTATAAATGTTTTTTTTTTTTTTTTCTCCAATTTATGAATGTTTTTAACATAATATTATTAATTTTTTTTTATTTTTATAATTTTTTTTTTTCTTATTTATTTAATTAGATTAGATTAGATTATTTTTTAATCAAATTAATAGCTTTTTATGTATCCACAATAAAAATTTAATTAAATATTTTTATTATTGATATTGTTTTACTTATAATTATATTTTCTTATTATTCTTTTTTTAAAGAATCTATTTATTTAATTTTAAATGTCTATTTAATAATTTTTTATTTTTTATATTTAATAATAAGAGATTAACTTTAAAAAATATATATATATAATTTGTACATTTCATATAAACATTATTATATTCATTTATATATCATTTGATTTTTTTTATCAAAATATTTCAATTATTTTTTTTAATATAATTAAAGCATTTTATATATTTAAAATTATTTTATATATAAATATTATTATTTTTTATTTTTTATTTATATATATCCAATTTTTTTCACAATTTATCAATACTAATGCTTAAGTTTTTTTAATATTAAAAACAAAATAATGAAGCTAGATTTAATGCAGTTTAATGTTTAAAAATTTCATAAATTTTACCAAAATATAAAAACATAAATAATAATAATATAAAAAACAATATTAAGAAATAATAATAGTAATACTAAATAAAAAATAAATTCAAATAATAAAAAATATAATCACCTAAATAATTTGTATATTAATAATTTTAATAGTATTCTAATAAATAAATATGTAACATTTACTGTAATACGAAAAAATTATTATTAAAAAATAAATTTACATATATTATGTATTAATTTACTGACTTTTGATCTTTCTAAACATCATTTAAATATAAAGATTATACTAAAAAAAAACCTGATGCTTTTTTATTAAAATTACTCTAAATTTTGAGTTAATTAATCACTTCCTGATAATTTATTAAATTTTGAAATAAAAACATATATAACTAATAATAAAGATAGTGAATTCTATTATAAAGGTTAATAATGCTAAATATGATGTGTTGAACTTAATTAAAGAAATGAAGAAGCTAAGCCTGTCAGACCTGAAGAAAAACACGATAAAGGTTGGCATTTGAACCTGAGTAAAAAATTGATGAACATAATACTTTCGATGATAAATATCATAAAAAGCCTAATTTTAGACTTAAAGCAAAGTTTGAAGGTACTTTAACAGTTAGTTCATATATTTTGGAATGTTTAGAGAAACATATTATTTTCTATTTATTTTTTGTATTTCAGTTAAACTATAATATATTATTTTAATAAAAAATAATTTTATTTATTTATATAAATATATTTATATTTGATATATAAAAATATATTATAAAAAAGTATAAAAATATTGAAAAATAAGTATTTAAAATTAATTATAATTAATAAAAAAAAAAAGATATTAATCATATCGTAATTTATTAGTTTATAATAAAAATTAATTACGTAATAAGTTAAAAATAAATTAATAGTAAATTATTAATATCAATATAAATTTGTCAGATTATAAGGAAAAATCAACAAAAAATATTCATATATTTTATTAAATATTAATAAGATATAATTTTTTTTTTATTTATAAAATAATTTTTTTTATTTATTTATAAAATAAATATATTTTTATAATAAATTTTTTCATACAAAAAAAATTTATAATAAAACAAAAAGATAAATTATATATATATAAATAAAATCTATTATATATATATATATATAATAATCAATTAAATAAAAATAACAAAATAATTAAAGACAAAGAAATGAGCAAAACATTAATCTTAATCCTTTCAATTCTTTCAGTTTACTAAGTAACTGCAGTTACTACTATTTATTAATACACTCAATGCTCTGATAATTTGAAATGTAGATTTGTTGAATGTAATCCAAGTGATGTTAGTTGCCTTTAAGCTTCTTAGAAATACTAATAATACTATTAACATGATAATAACTGCTAAGCATATGATTAGGAATTAAATACTGGTAAATTATTAGCTTCGGATAATTTACCTGAATCCTTTTATTTATGTTTGAAAAACTAACCCATTACTAAGGCTGATAGTAGTTTTTATTTCAACAAAATTTTATGCTAAAAATAATGTGCTTAATACTAAACTTTTGGAAAGATTTTAATGGGAATTTCTGCTTTATTATTCGCATTTTTATTCTGAGAAAATACATATATATATATATATATATATATATATATATATATATATATATATATATATATATATATATATATTAATATTTTTATTATTATAAAAAGGAATATATTAGTTTTTTATTTTTAAAACAAATATGTTTTAATAAAAAAAAATACTCTTCAGTTATGTTTTCTTTTTTTTATTTTTTTCTAAACAATCTCTTCTTCACATGAATTTTCTTCTTATTAATAATCATCTTATTCTTCATCAAATTAACTATTTTCTTAATCTTCATCATAATCATTTTCCTCATCATAGTGTTCATTTTATTCTGTAAATTAATCTTCATCTTGATTTAAATCTTATTAACTATCCTAATTTTATTAAAGATGTTTTTCGATTTCTTTCATTTTTTTTTTATCCCTTTTTTCCTTTCTTCTCTAAAGTTCATTCTTTCTATCAAGTTCTTTATTTTCATCAAGTTTAAGCATATACTTTTGTGTCAAATTTTCATTATTTTTCAAAATGATTTCTTCATTTAATTTATATTATTAAATTCTCAAATCTTCAGAAGTATATTTTTATCCATCATCATCAAAATATACTATATTTTTACCTCCAAAATGTCCATCCGGTTTAATTTTTTTCAATTAATTTTTCGAAACATGATACTCTTATTTTTTTATAATATTTTCAATTTCTTTATCTTAAATTATCAAGTTTTTTTTGCTTTTTTTTGGTTTTAAAAATTCTTCTTCCTTCTCGTCTTTTCCAATAATTTATTTTTAAAAAGCCTTTGATAAAATATCATTATTTACTCTTCCTTATAATTTTTTATGTTTTGTATCTTTTAATTTTTTTTTTTCTTAATTTTATTCTTCCATTTCATTAAAATCATTATTATTTTATTTTTATTTTAATTTTTATATTTTCTCTTTTAAAGCTTCTAACTTTCTTTTTTTTTCCAAAATTTCTTCATCTTCTTCTTATACATCTTCATCATCTTCATTATTATTATTTTTTTATTTAATAATGATAACCGGAGCTTAAATTAACCCAAAACTTTCAGCTAATAATTTTCCATCGATTTTACTAATATCAAACACTTTTTTATCCTATGCTAAATAAACACTTCTCATATAAGAAACAAAAGCCCTTTAAGCTAAATATTTTAATTAAATATTTTCCACTAAATAAGATTAAAGAGTATTCGTAAAACTAATCTATTTATCAGGATTTACTGACAATTTTTTTATTTATTAGCCTTTTTCTTTAAGTCTTTCTACAAATTTCATTTCACTCGGCAAAGCAAGTAAAAGTGAATTACCTCCTGATTTATATCTTGCTGTACGTCCTACCCTATGCATATAAGTAACTTAATCTTCTGGACAATCAAATTATATAATCCAATCTACACAAGGAAAATCTAAACCTCTAGCAGCTATATTAGTTGTAAATAAAACCGCATATTTCTTTTCTGCAAAAGTGAAAAATATTGCCATTCTTTTAGACTATATATATATTAATTAATTTAATATAAAAATTTAATTAAAAATATATATATATTACTTATTTTTAACGACCATGTAATTCAAAAACAGGAGGTCCTAAATGCATTTTCCTCATGCTTTCATAAATGAATCTAACTTATTTGCAAGTGGACATAAAAATGCAAATTTTGTTTTTTTTATGACTTTTAAGAAACGAAAAGAGTATATTGATTTTTTATTCAGCAGGACATTCCATATAAAACTAATTTAATTTTATCGGAGCTTCAAATATATCTTTTAAATCAGTGTTTTAATTTTAAGCAGCCCTAACATCATGAAGGAATACATGTTCAGGATTTTAAAGGGAAAACTTGCTTATTTCATGAATACTTTTACTCAGAGTAGCTGAGAATAAAATAGTTTATTTATTTTTTGAATTTTATAGATTAAATAAAATTTAATTCAAAGATTCTTAAAATCCTAATTCTAAAATCATATCAGCTTCATCAATTACTAATATTTATACATTTGAGCAATCAAAATCAGCAGTTTCGTCCATATGTTAAAGTAAACGGCCAGGAGTACATATTAACACATTCATTCCTTTTATATTATCTTTCTCGTATTTTAAATTTTTACCTCCTATTATAAGTCCTACTGATAAAATGTGATTTTCACTTATCGAATTGTACACTTCAAATACTTAAGTTGCCTTTTTAAAATAAATATTTTATATGTGTATATAATGTTTTTTTTTTTTTTACTAATTCACGAGTTGGTAATATTATTATTGCCCCTAAACCATCATATGGATTCCATTTTTATAAGTATAAACGTTCTAATATAGGAATTATATAAGATAAGGTTTTTCCACTTCCTGTTTTTGAAGCTCCAACTAAATCTCGACCAGCCAATAAATGAGGAATAGTACAACGCTATATTTCTGTCATCTTTATAAATTTACGCTTTTATAATCCTAAAATTGTGTTTTAGGATATAGGTAAATCACTGAAATTTATTTTGTATTTTTTTCTAAATTCTTATGGCTATAATTTCTCCTTTTCTTTTTAAGCATCCACTAATTTATAATCATAAAGATAATCCTATATTATTGTATAATTTATATACAAAAATTAATTTATATACTCCTGATTATGGAGTTTCTTCTTTTAATCTTAATTGAAGCTTTTCTACATCTTAATAACGGAGCTTTAATTTTTTTCTATTTTTTTATTCCTTTTGCTTTTGTAACTCTTATCTTTTTTAAAAGTCTTATTTTTTTTACATTTTTTTTAGTTTTTTTTAAATTTATCCTTTTTTGTTTTTAGGTAATATTAAAATAAACAATTATTAATATTTTAATAAAAATAAATTATTTAGTTTTATAATTATATAAAATTAAAAAATAAAATGTTAATTTTAAAGAAATTTAAAAAAAAAATTAATTTGATGGATATATTAATACTATATTGTTTTATATTAATTTTTTATGAATGTAATAAGGAACTAGATTTTTTAATAACAAAAATTAATATTAATAAAATTAAATTTTATATATATAAAAAAATAATTAATATATTTATAAAAAAAAACAAATTAAAATAATAAATTTATTAAATATTCAAAACATAAAAAAACAAAAATATAAAATAAAAAAAAAAAATATTGGAAAATTTTGATAGAAGGAAAATTTTTTGTGTGATGAGTGTATAATATAAAATAATATTTTAATTTTTAAATAATTATAATATAATATATATGAAAAATCAAAATTGTGTGAGGTTGTTTTTTTATTAGTTATTAGAATACATTAATTAAGAATTATATAAATTAAATTAAAGATTTTACTTTTTTCTATTTAAATTGTTCAAAGAAATGTTAGTCTAATAAAAATAAAATTATTGGTTGGAAAAATTATTATTATTAAAATTAGATTAAAGCCCTAAGAATAAATAAACATAGTTAAAAAAAATATATTTACTTTAAAATTAATTGTAACTTTAACATTGTTTTAAAAAGTTAAAAAATTCAAGTTATTGGTTAATGTTTTGGTCAATATAAGAATATTAATGATTAATCTATAAAAGCTGTAATTATTATAATTAATATATTTATTATTATTATTATTATTATTATTATTATTATTATTATTATTATTTAAGAACTATAATTTTTTAATTTTTATTTTATTTACTAATATTCAATCTAACATTAATTTTAGTATATTTTATCATATTTTATTTAGTTTTACAAATTTTAATTTTTTTACAAATTTTGATCATATAATTAAAAGATCTAATTAAATTTATTTAAAATAAACATTTGATTTTTAGGAAAATTTTAAAGATTTCTTAAACTTTATATTTACATGTTAAAAAACTGATTTTTTTAATTAAAAAAATCATCATATTATTAAATAAGTTAATTTTATTATTATTGTCTTATATAATATTTACATATAAACTAGTTATTATAAATTTATTAAATTTAATTTGCCTATATTTTTTTTTAGTTTATATATTCAAATTTGTTTTTACCTTATATTTTAACATAGTTTTTATTTTTTTATTTTTTTTAATATTTTTGTAATTATTATTATTATTATTATTATTATTATTATTATTATTATTAGTATTATTAGTATAATTATTCTTATTCTTATTCTTATTCTTATTCTTATTCTTATTCTTATTCTTATTCTTATTCTTATTCTTATTCTTATTCTTATTCTTATTCTTATTCTTATTCTTATTCTTATTCTTATTCTTATTCTTATTCTTATTCTTATTCTTATTCTTATTCTTATTCTTATTCTTATTCTTATTCTTATTCTTATTCTTATTCTTATTCTTATTCTTATTCTTATTCGAATTCTTATACTTATACTTATTCTTATACTTATTCTTATTCTTACTCTTACTCTTATTTTATTCTTATTTTTATTATTATTCCTATTACTATTACTACTCCAATTCTTATTTTACTTCTATTACTATTCTTAATCTTATTACTATTACTATTTTTATTATGATTATTTTGATTAATTTTGTTAATCATATTCTTTATACTATAAATTTTAATTTTACTATTACTGTAGCTAATCTTATTTCTATTACTATTCATATTCTTATTCCTATTCTTATTTCTATTCCTATTACTATTTTTATTACTATTACTATTATTTTAGCTATTTTTATTGTTATTCTTATTTTTAATTATATTAAAATTATTATATTTATTGTTATTCTTAATCCTTTTTCTTTTACATTTAGTATGATTATTGCTATAATTATTCCTATTTTTATAAAAATTACTATTGATATTCCTTTTCCTTATACTATTACAATTGTAATATTTGTTTTTACTATTTCTATTATTATTGTTATTGTTTATGCTATTATTATTCCTTATATTATTATTACTTTTATTATTATTAATTTTAATAATACTATTGCTATTCCTAATCATTATACTATTACTTTTATTTTTATTATTACTATTACTATTCCTTATCCTATTTATATTTATATTCATATTCATATTCATATTCCTATCCCTATTCCTATCCCTATTCCTATTCCTATCCCTATCCCTATTCCTATTCCTATAACTATTATTATTTTTTTTTACATTAATTTTACTACATTTTCTATTATTAATACTATTATTATTACTATTATATCTATTTATATTACTATTCTTATTCTTTTTTTTTTTACTTTTGTTATTCCTATTCCTACTTTTTATTCTATTACTGTTAGATTTCTTATTACTATTACTCTTGTTATTACTATTGCTATTGCTATAGTTATTATTATTACAATTACTATTATCTTTATAATTATTACTATTAATATAACTATTATTATATATATAACTATTGCTTTTCATATTCATTTTCCTATTACTTTTATTATTACTATTAATATTTATTTTACTATTGATATTACTATTCTTATTCATATTCCTATTCTTTTTATTATTAAATTTTTAATTCCTATTCTTTATACTATTTCTTTTACTTTTATATTTCCTATTACTATTACTTTTGCTATTCTTATTCCCTATATTATTATTATTACTATTCTTATTCCTTATAGTATTACTATTACTATTACTATTACTATTACTATTACTATTACTATTACTATTACTATTACTATTACTATTACTATTACTATTACTATTACTATTACTATTACTATTACTATTACTATTACTATTACTATTACTATTACTATTACTATTACTATTACTATTACTATTACTATTACTATTACTATTACTATTACTATTACTATTACTATTACTATTACTATTACTATTACTATT